>NC_084889.1:12213260-12513260 GCF_958979055.1 Alnus glutinosa | reverse complement strand
ATGACCATTTTTATATAAAATATGAACAAAGTAATGATAAGACTACTTCCTTTTTCTTTATTTATTTATTTATTTTTTTTTAAAAAAATAATAATAATTGGCAAGATTTGAATGTACTTTCCCAATTTCACATAACTCTACCTAGCCCCGTTATCACTTAAGGCCCGAAGGTAACTGAAAAGAACAAAGTCTTAAAAGTTAGAGCAGCCATTGCTAAAGCCACGAATGTTAAGGATCTTGCAGAGTAAAAAGGATTGAAAAGAAAATGATATAGAGGGGTGAAAAGGATAGGAACGATGAATATGGACTTAGGATGGACAAATGTGGAATGGAACTCTCTTGTTGATTTCATTTTTTATACGATAATTTAAAGCACAATGAGATGATATCTTCCCATTTCTAATTTAAAGTCGTGTAATTTATTTTTGGATGCATATATTGATGACTTTTATGATTACTAAATTATGCTCAGAATAGCAATACTTTCCACAAGTATTTTGGTATTTATTCATTAATGAGGATAAAGATCTGATTAACCTATCTCCACTATCCAGCCCTTCTTATCCTCAATTAGACCCTTTTTTATTGCTTCAAGGGTCGAGTACAGTTCCTGAGCCACAGTCTGAGCACCCGTTTTAAATTCCATCCTGCATATAAAAAAAGTTGAATAAGTTAGAAACTGGCTGGGAGTATTTCACAAATTAACTCTGCAACAATTAGGAGTAGTGCTTTCATATGGCTGATGATCAGAGAGAGCCATATAGGGTTTAATTGAGCTAAATCATTTATTCCATAATGCTCCCTTTTATTCTATCGCAGCTAGACACGATCGGATTCGTTTGGTAAAAGGTTTTAGAGAGGGTGACTTTTGCTTTTTGGTTGCGAGTGTTTTATGTGTAGAGTTGTTTGTTAATGCTTATGCTTTTATAATAAAAGGAAAAAAGTTGTCCTATAAAGTGTTGCCGAAATAGGTCGATATAATCAATGGTTACCTTTTACCCTGATATGTAATGCTACCTACAGGAGCCACACCGACAGCGGTTCCCGTGCAGAAAACTTCATCAGCATGGATCAATTCGTCAACCATAATAACACGTTCCTCAACCTGATCCAAATTACAGACCTTGTCAGAAGCTATGTGGATTTTTGAAGAAGAAAGAGGTACTCATTGATTAGGTTTCTTGTTGACTAAATGAATTCTGTACAATTAGGAGCTACCAAATCCTGATCATTCAATTCACAAAGTGAAATACATCACCAACTGTAAACAATATGGTTTAGTAGAAAATGGAATGGATTTCATAACTAAGACTAAAGAGTAATTTGACAACAAACAATAAGAGCAAAGCAAAAACAGTGAGTCCTACACTCAAGTATAAGCATTACATGTAGACAAGGGGCCTTCAAATTTTTAATGGAAGCCCTTCTAAGTTGGATGTATCACTTCAAAGCTTAATTAAGAAATCAGGTTGAAGCTGTCATTTAGTGGTACAATAAAATCACCTGGTAACCATGATCACGAGCAATGTCGATGATGCTTTTACGGGTGATTCCTGCGAGAATGGTACCATTTGTTGCAGGAGTTGAAATGGAATTGCCCTAAAAAAGTGGAAAATACATACATAATGCATATGGCCAGCCGATTATAAATAATAGAAAGGGAGTAATATGGTTTAAGATTCTACAAAGTTCAATAGAGCATATCCTTAACAAGTTTCAAGCATTAAATCAGAAACCCATCAGGTTGCAGAATTAGGGCTCAGTCTATGATGCCTCAGTGAGAAGTTTTCATCAACAAATTATTTGTATCTTTGTCGTTAATTAGGTTAGGTATTTTTATCCTATCTCCAGCTTCATTACTTGAAAATTCTATGTGATATTCACCAATCAGTTTAATTCTCACTTATCTGTGATCCTTGCAAATTTGAATATCCAAGACTTATGAAGTAAGTTGTACACAAAGAACCCTTGCATCCTTTGATTGTTTTGATATGTTCATCACAAAATGCTTTTCTCTTTCCTTACATTTAGTCAAGGCAAATAGCAATAACATGGTAACATGTTAGGTTAAATTTAATAATTAAAATAAATACTTGGTTTAAGAAATACCTTCACAAGAAAGATGTTACAAGAAGAGACCTCCTCGAGACTTTTCTTTTTCATTGAATCTAGGTACAAGACATCAGAAAATCCTCTGTTCTTTGCTCTAGTTAATGCTTTCAAACCCTAGATATAAAATGCAATAATATGTTATACCTTAACACAGTAAAAGCATAATTGCAAAAAGATACATTATAGAATGAATCCCTTACTGGGGCATAGTTGGTAATTGCTTTGACACCTCCAGTTCCACCAAGAGAAGCACGATCAAACTCATCCTCAACATACAAGTTCAAGGGTGCCAAACCCTCCTGTTTATAAACAAAGGGCATTTGAATTACAATCACTGATAGGAAAGGATGTAAGCTTTCATAGGAAAAAAAAGAGAGAATATCTCCTCACCTTGAAGTAGTTGCCAACAGGGGAAACATATATGAGGAATGTGTATTCAGGTGCTGCACCCAAACCCAATATTTGACCACTTCCTATAATCAGAGGCCTAATGTATAGAGACCCTTTCCCTGGAGGAGGAACCTGTGCTCATAATCATAGCCATACATATAGAAAAGCCATGAAAACAAGTAACCCAGAAAACATATAAGCTTCCAATGAAAGCTTTCAAGCTAGGAAGAGGATTACCCAACGTTTGTTGGCTAGGACAGTTTGCTTCAGAGAATTTATAAATTGATCAATGGAGGGTGATGGCATGCACATTCTCTCAGCACTAATTTTCAAGCGAATTGCATTCTGGTCTGGACGGAACAGAAGAAGGCGCCCATCTTCCTTCATATATGCTTTTGTACCTTCATACACCCCCTGATCAGATTTTTGACATGATTATAAGTTTCTTGCAGGCTTTACAAGTGAAGGCTAAACTGAACTGAATATTTTTCCCTTATAGGATGGCAAACATTTGAATTACTTGTATTCCTTTTTTCTCCATGTCTCATTTGATAAGTAGGTTGTTTTGAATATTAAAACAAAGATCAACTGCAACTTACCTGCCCATAATTTAGAACTCCGGCAGCAGGGCTTAGTTCAATGTTTCCAAAATCACTAAGTTGGCCTTGTTCAAAATCCTCACCTTTAGAACACTTCATAATGTACATGTAATCAGTTGGCACCAAACCAAATCCGAGATTATCCCAGTCCACATTAGCGTACTCAGCATCTCTGAAATTGCCAATGCTCAATAAGAAAAGCGAAGAACAAAAAAAGCAAGCAAAATAGAAGAACATTTCAAAGAACAGAAAAAGAAGAAAACATCAAAATATCATAACAAAGGTTAATACTATGCTTATGACCCGATATTCAAAAGTTCTGATTTGGTATAACGCAGTTACCGGCTAGTCGATACGCACACTTGTTGCAGGGAAGACGAAGCCTGAGATGCAAGTCCATAGTAACCTCCAATCTGCAAAGTGCCCAAAGAACATATGAGTTCACTGTTAACCACCAAAAGATTCAATTGCTGTTTGATAATGGTAAGAAGACAGAGCAGCAACATCACTCAAATAAGGAGTCTGAGATAAACTAATCAACAACTCATTCAAACACACTGGTTAAATCCCACTGAAAGACCAACCCGTTAAGACACTTCCTCAACAACAGATGTTTTCAGATAAGGATAAGCGGATGAAATTCAAATGGAGTTTGATTTAATAGATAGGATGACTTTGATTGTAGAGATTGGATTTTCCGTTTTCTATTTTGATCATGAACATGTGATTGAAACCGAAACACTTCCCAAAATCTATTTTTAGAAATCGCTAAGCAATGGGTAGCTCAACTTGCTGCTGTGGGAAAACCAATTGAAGATGATGATTTATTTCTTATGTTTGAAAATTCAAAAAATTGGTTCACTTCCCATTCTCCTCATTCGAAACTCCATCTGAAACAAGTTTTACATTGTCCTCAAGCTATTGCTAATATGTTATCCATCAACCAGTTTTGTGATATGATCATAATTATTTGATATTTCTCGTGTCGTGCTAGAGTCCAATAAGGAGTATTTCTTTGTAGATTTTATAGTCCAATAAATAGTTAGATTCCTTCCTCATTAGATTTATCCTGATCCTAGAAGTCAAGACCTAATTAGTCTATTATGTAAATTGTAATGTATTGTTTCTCTATTTAAAGAGGAACTATCAATAAGAAAAGTATGAGTTGATTATTATTTTAGAATATAGTTTACTGTGTTTTGGAGGTCAAGGCTCTTTTGAAATAGCCATTGAAGATCACAGTTCTCTCGAAGTAGCTGATTTATCCTTTCCTATGTTTTGTTACTAGAAGTTCCCATCATTTTGCATCGACAATATATATATATATATATATATATATATATATATATATTTACACGCTAATTCTCATTATTTTGTAAAGGACAATCAAACAGGAGTGACATTGTTTGAAGGTCAGAGTGAAGGGGGACTCTACCCTATTCATTTTCAACGAAATTCTCTCAATAAATGTCGTGTCATTGCTGCCTTATTAGGATTCGAAGCTTTTGCCCAAACTTAATGCTCCAGAATGGATCATCCTTCTCATACCATTGTGTGATGGTTTTTGCATAATCATTCTGTTCCTGTTAGTGGGTCTCTTCATAAAGAGGAAGTTTTGCTAGCCATGCCAACCGGGCAAGAGCAAGAAACTTCATTTAGAGTGTCTTCGAGTCCTCTGGAACTTATTCACACTGATGTCTTTTAAGTGGGTGTTGATATTATGTTTTGTTCATTGATGATTTCTCTCTGTTTTTATGGTTGTACCCCTCAGCACAATAAATATGAAGTTTATGTTTGTTTTGTCAAATTTAAAAATTTAGTTCAAATTCAATTTACTTGTCGTATTAAGAATCTTCAATCTGATGGATGGGGCAAATATAAAGGAGTTCATAGGTGTTAAATTTGATATGAAGGATAAACATGTAATACTGCTTTCTCATAAAACAAATCTATAAATAAAATGGCATATGCACCAACTCTTGCATAAAACTCTGAGTACATAAAACAATACTATCATAAAACTTAAAATCATTATCGCTTAGGTGTAGAATAATGCCACCAAGACGACAATTATGGTGCGGGAGAGGTGACGACCAAGGAGGGCCAAAGCCAAACCAAGATGACGGTGTAGCAGTCCCACCACCACCTCTTTGCGATAGCGGGTTTCCAGATGCCACCCACTCACTGGTGGAAGTCGCTCGGCATCTGGCCAAAGCAATGGCCTAGATCCAATGCCCTATATTTGACAGTAGTCTGGGGCCCATGGCTGCAGGAGCTTGGATTACGGACATCCAGTGGTTGTTTGAGGTAATAAGCTACATGGATTAGCGAAGAGTTTTATGCTCTATTTGTTTCGGCGTAAAATGTTTTTTGAAAAATATTTTCAGCATTTTTCGGTATTTGGTGGGAGCGAAATAATGGTCAATAAAAATCATTTTCAGTTTGACCGTAAAAGCCTCTCTACTTTTTGGAAAACGATTTACGGTTTTTAAAACTGTAATTTTTTTTTTTTTTTTTTTTTTTGAATTTAAATTCTTCATTCTTCCAGGCACGTTTGTGGTAATTCGCCACCGTTGGACATTGGAGTTTGTTGGTAGCTTAAATCTACCACCGAATGTCCCCAAATTTTGGTATCCGATCGCTGGATTCCGGCACCTACGAGCGCCTCCGAATTCTGGCAAAATGGGCAAGAATCGGGCCGATACCGGATTCCGGCGACATCCGACACTGCCACTGGATTTGGGCCAGTTTGGCCAGAATCCGATAAATATAGCTGGATTCCAGCGAAGGTCACAGGATTCAAGCCAAGCCAGATTCCAGCGAAACTGATCAGAATCCGACACAAATGGCTAGATTCCGGCAAAGGCCACCGAAATCCGGCCAAGCCAGATTCCAACGAATCTGACCGTAATTTGGCCAGTACGCCTAAATCTGGCTGTTCTGTGCCAAATTCCGGCGAAGGTCGCTAGATCCTAGGCAAGCTTGATTCCAGCAAAACTAGCCCGAATCTAGCCAGAACGGCCGGAATTCGGCGTTCTATGTCGGATTCCAGAAAAGGTCTCCAAATTTCAGAATCTGGCCAGTTGCTCGGACATGCTTCCAATGTGGTCAGACGTGCCACTTCATCAGAGATTGCCCTATGGTAGGCATGGGAGGAGCAAGGCCACAAGGAGGTGACAATCATGTGAGCACGAACTTTGTGATGGGGTTGCCAATGATACAATGAGGTAATGACTATTTTTGTTGTAGTGGATTGGTTCCCCAAGATTGCTCACTTCACTACTTGTAAGAAGAATTCAAATGTGGTCAACGTTGCTTAACTATACTTTTGTGAAGTCTATTATCTTCATGGGTTACTATTATCCATTTTTTCTAATTGTGGATGCTCGGTTTCTTAGTTACTTTTGGAGGTGTCTGTGGTGCTTGTCAAATACCAAGCTTGACTTTAATTTGTAGTGCTTATTATCCTCAAGCTGAGGGATAGACGAAGGTTGTCAACTGTTCCTTAGGAGATTTGCTTCATAGTTTGGTGGGTGATCATCTCAAGTCTTAGGATCATTGGTATTTTCAGGCCGAGTATCAGAAATGAGAACAAAGAGAATTTGGGAATTGGAATTGTATTCGATAAATGATCAAGAGTTTACAAAACTGCATATATACATTCTGCAGAGAAGAAGTAAACTAACTAGCTGAGGTAAAACTAACTAGCTAAGTTAACTAACCAGTTGGTATAACAGAAAAGAGCCAGCTAATCTGCTAATTTTACACGTGTTTTACAGCTAATCTAACACGTGATTTACATGTGTAGCTCAATACCGAGTTTGCTTATAATTGTTCTACAAACCGGAGTACTGAATTTAGCCTATTCTTTGTTGTATATAGGAATAATTTTTGTGCACCTTTTGATTTGGTTCATGTTCCTAATTTGAAGCGGGTTAGCACCGAGGCAGAAGATTTGATTACCTAAATTTAGGAGGTACATAAGGCTACTGTTTAGAATTTGCAAGATTCTACTACTAAATATAAGACGAACATAGATAAGAAGTGGCAATATGTAAAGTTTGATGTGGGTGGCTTTGTGTGGGTTGTGCTAACCAAAGATTGGTTTCCCGAGGGTGAATATAACAAGCTTGCTCCTAGGAAGGTTGGATTGTCGGTGATAGTTGAACAGATTAATCTGATGACCATCAGTTGAAGCTTTTGAGTCACATCAAGATGTCCAATGTATTTAATGTCAACCATCTAGTTTCGTACATAGGTGATTCTTCTGACGACGATGCGAATTTGAGGGAGAATTCTCTCCAACCCGAAGAGGGTGATGCTGACAAGTTTGCCAATAATTTCATCGAGAAGTTTGAGAGGGAGAGTGCGATCGATCAAAAGGCAAGGCTCGATCAATCAAAAGCATGAGATGCTGCTCAGTACTAAATTCCAAGAGCTTCAATCGCTAGTTCGACCACTCGATGTGATGAGGTCGTTTTAGTACAAATTGCCGAGATTTTCACTAGAGAATGTTGTTTCTTATTTTTCAAGACTACGGCCTTACTTCTATTTAAGCTCAATAAGGACAATCTTGACGAACATACTTTGTATTTTTCAATTTTCTCAATAAAACATACTCAACGAGTAATTTTTCTTAGCGGAAACTTTTCTTCTTAACTTCCTTGAATTGTTGTCACTTTTGCAATTATTCCCTTAAATTTCAAAAACTCTCAATTTAATGTATCTATCATTCAATTTTATTTTATTTTCAATTTCATCCATCCATTAGAATTTTCCATTAAATCCTATCAAAATTTTCAAAATATCCTCAATTTTTTTAAGGAAAAAATTTCAAAGATTTAGACGTTGGTCAGGGTTTAACAAAATTTGAAAAAATACCCACGCCTGATTTTTTTTTTTTTTTAAAAAAAAAAAAGTAGTAGTATTTTGAGAATTTTAATAGGATTTAACGAAAAATTCTAAAGAACGATTGAAATTGAAATTGAAAATAAAAATAAAGTAATTACAAATATAATAGTAGTTGAAATAATAATATTAAGTAAAGTTTTCCCTATTTCTTATAATGCTTATATATATTCAGCTTTGTTATTGGCCATGAATGTCGCACTCGTAGCTTGCTATCATGTAGGAAGATACCAAATACGTCATCTATCTCAAAGTTAAGTGGAGTAAAGCGAAAGATGCGAAATAAGAACGGACGATAGATTGTGCCGTTTGGTTGGAAGAATCAGTACTCCTCATGGAGACATGACATATAATATAATGATCAACTAGTACTAGAGGAGACATGGCATATAATATAATGATCAACTAGTACTAGTGGAATGGTTGAATCCAAAAAGCCAATTAAGTTTGATAGGAATATCCTAATATTCCACAAAAAGCCAGCAATGGGGATAATCAACTAGCTAGTGCTCTCTATCTCAAATATTTATCATCAAATTTAATTAATTAGTTACCTTCGAATTATCTTCTTATGTCATTCTAAGTCTATTTAAGACTGGTGAGAATGTAAATAAAGTCATCCATCAAAATTTTACAAACGTTTTTCAAGAGGCCTAGCACTACAAAAATTAAATAAATAAATAAATAATCCGATGATTATTGTATTTTTTTTTTCTTTTTAAACTGCACTTAACTCTTCTAAATTGTCACCGCTTTTACAATTATCTTCCTAAACTTTAAAAACTCTCAATTTAGTATATTTATTTTTCATTTTTTTTTTTAATTTCATCCATCCGTTAGGATTTTCGGTTAAATCCTGTCAAAATTTTTAATATCCCTATTTTTTTTTTTTTTTTAAAGATTTAGGTGTGAATATTTTTTCAAATTCTATTAAATCTTGACCATAGCCTAAATCTTTGTAATTTTTTTTCTCAAAAAATTAGGAGTATTTTGAGAATTATGATAACTAACAAAGTGAAAAAAAAAAAAGAAAAAAAAAAAGAAAAAAAGAAGATGAAAGATTGAAACACTAAATTAAGAGTTTTCTTTTATGTTTATGAGGGTAATTACAAATGCGATAAAAGTTTAGGAGATTAAATGAAGTTTATGATGTTTTATAAAAACGAAGCTAAATTCTCCGATAACATGTTTGCAGAGTGATGTCAACAAGAGATCAGGATCCTCTACAATTATTTATCTGAATTTGAGAGAATTCAAGTAGGTAATTGTGAGAGACTATTTATAGAACTCACCTGACCGGATAAGTGATTGGACAGTCTAATTTTTATTTGGTCAGGTGGATATCAAAAACGATTTCTTATGATTACCTATTCAAATTCTCTCAAATTCAAACAAATAATTAGAGAGAATGTTAACCTTTAGCTTCTTGTACGGTACAGTAATGATGCCATTTAGTGTCATTTGTACAATAATAAGGCTATTTTAGAAAATATTTTTCGTCGTTTGTACGTTTTTCAAGAAGAGTTTATTTAAATTTCTCTAAAACCAATCCCAGATAAACCCGTTGCGCCTAACAAATTAATATGCTATGTTACTTCAATACGTGGTTAGTAATTAAAGGAAAGAGCTGTTAAAAATAATAATAATAATAAAAAATAAAAAAACGAAGAAATATGCAGAAATTATAGTACTAGCTAGTACGTGTTTGCCCATACGCAATGGGTCCAGTATGTCAGGCGATTCATGCAGCTTTAGTAAAACAATTAATAAAAAATAATTAAATAAATCAACCAAGAAGCTAGAAGCCAAGCAGCAAAATATATATATATATATGACTCATCATGCAGTGGTGATGTGTGTAGGACCATATTTTAATGCACTTACAATATTTAACAATATCCTTTTGAATTTTCTTTATTTGCATATGTTTTAAGCACATGTATATCAATAAGAGCATTTTCAATAATAGTAACTAAAATATTAAGTGAAAAATAATAAATTTTTGTTTTAGCTATTGCTTTTTTTTATACAAGCACACATGAATAAATTCTTTATTTTAATTTTTATTTTATTTAAGGGGGATTGATATGTTGTGCACAACCACTCATATTGATGGGACTCATGTAAATCGATCTTATTCGCATAGGTTTGTAGTCTTGTTGTGCGATGGGCTTTTTGCTTCTAGTGGAACAGAAAAGTAGCGGTCAACAGAGAGAGAGAGAGAGAGAGAGAGAGAGAGAGAGAATTAGGATGAGTTTTTATGTGAAGAAGAAATTAAGAAGCAACTTGATAAAAGATTTCTTACGCAGAAAGCTAAGGCTCGATAAAAGATTATATATCAAGTAAATAAGATATGAAAGACTGATATGTAAAATAACCTTGGATGATGAAGAAGAAGAAGCAAGCCGAAACGCTCGAACCAGGTTACCAAAGCGTGCGCTTCTTTGAATCATCGTTGCTAGCTAGCTGTTCGATCAAAGATTCAGTGGCTGAAGTACGTAGTAGTAGTGGGCGGAAAGTGGAGAGGGGATGAAAGAGGTGAAATATATATTAAACGAAAGAGAGGGGGAGGGGAGGGGAGGGGCCGGGACAGAGAATTGAAGTAGTGAAAGAAATGGGGACAGTCGGACAGATGCAATGTTTGGAGAAAGGGAAAGAGCCAAAAATAGGTACAGTAGATTAATGGAGCGGGTTTTAATAATTTATACGAGGAAAAGATGCGTGTTACAGTTATATATCCATTATTACCGATCCCATGATTCAGATGGTGTATGCTGTTTTCAAGCATATATATATATATATATGATAATTGATAATTGTAGTGTTGTCATCTTAACGTGGCTGAAGTTATCTGTTCGATCATAATTATCCCTAACCTCAAATTATCTTCATCTCCAGCTCACCTTTGTTTTAAATTTAATTTAGTTTTTATTTTAATTAATACAACTTGATGATAGTTTAAGGCTTCATTTGTTTTGACGTAAAATATTTTCTAAAAAATATTTTGTTATATTCTTCGATGTTTGGTGTGACCGAAAATAATAGTCAAACCGAAAATACTTTCGATTTTGACCAAAAGCTTGTTTAGTTTTGAAAAATGATTTCCATTTTTAAATCTCGTTAATCATTTTTTGAGTTTAAGTTTCTCATTCTCAAACTATCGAGCCACTCCCGGGCCACCATTGAGCCACCCCCGGACCACACTACACCACCACTGAACCACCGCTAAGCTAGTATTGGGCCATCGCTGGACAACCAGCGAGCCACCTCAAATCACTCCGGACCACCATAGAGCATCCCTAGACAACCACCGGGCCACCTCTGGGCAACACCGACAACCACTAATCCACCCCTGGATCACCGTAAAACTACCACTGGCTACCGTCAGACCATCACCAAACAACTGACGGTCCTTGGCCAAAACGTGATTTTTTTTTATTTTTTTTTTTATTTTTTACGTTTTTAAACTACTATTTTTTCATACACACTCTCAAGTGAGACTTTTTGTGATTTTATCTAAAAATGCTCGTGGCCAAACACACGACACTCTTCAACGCGCTTTTGCTAATTTTTATTTATTTATTATTATTATTTTTTTTTTAAGTAGACATTGTCTATTTTAAGAAGAGAAAGTCTCAGTTAATTTTTATTGAAATTGGTAATAATAATAAAGTTGAAGACAATGATGGAATCAAGCTTAATTACTCAGGGGTGTACGTTGAGGCTAGGTGGTGGCAAGCATTTGTGCATCCATTCTAGTAGGGGTGTAAATCCGGACCGGTTATAACAGGCCGAAAAATCGGCTCTGGGCCCTAATCTGCACCGGGAAACCGGGTACCCGGAGCCGGAGCCGGAGCCAGAGCCAGGTATTGGTTTTCAAAAAATCTGGTTATAACCGGGTAATCGGCTTTAGGTCTATTAATTTATTAAAAAACAAATTACCACCTACCCTTTTACCCTAATGTTACACGGCCTTTTCGCCTTTTCACACTTTTGCCCTAAATCCTAATTTATGTACATTTCGGTCTTTGTTCTTTCACTTTTGCTCCACTACCTTCTTCAGTTCTTCTTGTCTTCAAGCCATTCTTCACACCTACCTTCTTCATACTACAACACCATTCTTCACATCCTCTTCATACTGCAACTCAGCTTCTCTCCCACTCCCAGGCAGACTTGGCCGAGTCAGAAAGCACCCCACCACCAAATCAGTAAGACCTCCCAATTTCCCTTGATTCCAGAATCTAATGGATTTCTCTCCTTTCCCTCTCCCTTTCTTTCTTTTCTTCATCGTGTTTCTTGCCAAATTTGCCAAGGTTTTTAGATCTAATTTTTTGAAGTTAGATATATTCTCCTCCGCAAGCTCTTGCTTGACACGCGCGTTCCCACCGTGTTCCTCGACGTCTTCTGCTTCCGCCGACGCTAACGGTATCTCCATCAGCCATATGCTCACTAGAGCGTGGCCTGCATGCACCTGCGAGTGGGTCTCACTCGTTGGAGCGTGTGGCTCACGCTTCGCCGCCACTCTCCTTCCTCCTCCACCACGGCAGCCACTGTTGATTTGTAGTGTTGTTTCCTATTATTTTGTTTCTGTTATGTTATTTTTAATTTCTAGTTTGGGTTTTAGACTCCCAGTGATTTAGAAATTTATCGATGTTCACATTCGTTGGTCTTGGATTTCTATCAACAGCCAACAGATCCCCTCCGATTTTGTGATTTGTTGTTTTTTTTTTTACTACTGGACCGGATAACCGGTTCACCCGAGGTAACCAAGGTACCGATTTTGAAGCCGGTTACTAATTTTCAATAACCGGGAATCGGTTCCAGGTTTACACCCCTACATTCTAGCTATAATTGCTAGTTAAATGAAGCCGCACGCAGTGGTCCATAATTACATAACTATTTAAATGTACAGTGTCTAGTTTGGGTCTCATCGATCGGCTTGATGGCTCATATTCTAAATGATGAAGAAGATATAGCATTATGCTGCAATGATCAAGGATCATGCACATGCCAAGGATTTGGAAGCAATTGTGTCAATATAAGAGATTCCAGTAATTTTGTGGTTTGGATTATTAGTAATACATACAATTTAGCAATTCGAACGGTAGATGTGAGAAAATTTCTATGACGCTTATCTGTTCAAACAAATTTTAGACATGTCTATGTGTTTGAACAAAATTATATTAATATTTTTATGTTGTGAATAAAACTTGATTTTTATAGATTAATATGATTGAATAAAAAATTAAAAAATTCTTTGTGATTTTTCCGTACATGCCAAACACTAAAAAAAAGTTTTCAGGAAAAAAAAAATTTCTTAAAAAATGATTTCTCTAAAAACATTTTTAACGGAAAACATTTTACGCTGAAACAAACAGAACCTAAGAAATGTTTTAATTTCTCAAAAATATATGGTTGTTAATCATGTGTATGTTTTCGATTGGTAGGTTACTTGGCCCTAATGCCTCATGAAGTATCAAGTCTAACATTCAATCCCCTTGAGTACAAACTATTTCTTGGAGCCACACCTACTAGTGAAAGCCTGAGCTTGCGGCGAATGAAAGCTAGGATCCATGCCCGTGCAGAGGGGGCGTTTTGCACGGTGTCCCAATGATCTAGTTGGGGCGAAGCCCCGTATACCATGGTTATTGAAAAAAAAAAAAAAAAAAAAAAGGTTTTGGTAGTTTTTTTTCGTTTTTTTTTTTTTACAATTTTTTTTAATGTGACATAAAGATGAAAATTATTTGTGTTTGAAGAAGTATTTTGTGTATTTTAAGTAGTGTTTTGTATTTTTGGTTGTTTGTTAACATTTTTGTTTTAAGAATAGAAATAAAGAATTTAACATACATAGGATAAAACTCTTGTAATGTTCTTGGAGAGAGGAAGTACCGTAAGAGTGGAATGTAAAGGAAGGAAGTAGCTGGTGGTGTACATCCAAAGCTTGATTTTGGGTCAATGTTTTACGTTAGATAAGGACCACAATGTTAAGCTAAGAGCCTAGAGTATTGTTAGGGATACTACAGATTTTACCACAAAGTCATTTACAAACTAACATGATAATATATAATTGGTGAAATGATTATGCAAAAAATATGACTTCTCAACTTAATTAATTAGCAGTTGAGTTGTCAACCATATATGCCCTTAATTATTTTACCAATATATATGAACTGTCACATCAATTTATAATAAAAATGGCAATACCTTAAGCATTTTCTAAGATGCTACAAGCCATTGGTAGAATTACAATGGTCAATGGGCCATCAAAAGGGTGGTGCACCAAAGGATGGAATTTCACGTTGCAGCCCCCACCCTCGGGTGGTTGCATCTACTATCGGGTAACTATTAACTTTTTCGACAGTACCGACTGCTTACTATCTCAATTCTCGTAGGGTTGAGCACACTTACTAAAAATAAACATGTGTTTTACTTACTTCCAATTCTCTAATCTCTTAAAAAAAAAAAAAATAAAAAAAAAAATAAAAAATAAAAAAAAATATTCAACTAACAGAACACATGTTTTGGTTTCTCTTTATTCTAGTAAAATCTTCTTTTAAAACATTTTCTCAAAAACTATTCTTAAAACTCATCTTTTCCACTAATCATAAAACAATATAAATAATTTGATATCATGCAAAATATTAAAACATATTGCATGTAAAATAAATATGTTGCTTTTAAAGAGTATTTACTTACAATACTTGCTTAATCCATTTTTAAAACCCTCGAACGTTTTGCTCCAACGTCTACAATTTATCCCATGGTCAGTTAGAGGGTTTATTCATAAAACCCTAAACCCTAGTCTATACTAATTACTTCTAACCCTTATTCCCTATACATCTTCTTTCTTTTCCATTTTCGACCCATGACAACCTTGATCAATCGAGTTGCAATTGAAGGTTCAATCGAGGCATTTTGTGTCACGCCTGATCGATCAAACCTTGATTTCAATCAATCAAAACACTCAGATAGTACCTTCCCTTGTCTGAAACACCACAAAACCCTAATGTTTCACCACATTTTTCTTCATTTTACCCTTACCTTTTCAAACCAACTCCTTCACCAACATTCACATCTCATCAAAGCTACAAAAATCTCCACTTTTTACAACTTCAACAACAATAATAACCCGAAACTTCAACTTAACAAATAACTCAACAATATTCATAATATCCAAACACCATAAAACCGCAAACATCAAAACCCTAATTACTAAACAACAATACTCTAACAAATTCTAAAAACTTCCATTTCTCCCAAAATACCAAACAACAACACAATAAAAACCCTTTCTAAACTCACTAAACAACACCAAAACATCATTAACATTAATCTAACAAATTTATCAAACTTAAAAACACAAAACTAAACTTTTTGGGAAAATGATTTTACCCCTTGAACTCCCTTGCTCCAAGCTTTCTCTCCTTTAAGCTTGCTCTCTCTCTCTCTCTCTCTCTCTCTCCAAGCTTTCTACCCTTCAAGCTCGCCCGAACGTAGATGAAGCAAATTGAATTTTCCTTCACCCATTTGCTTAAGAGCTTTTCATACACGTTGCTAAACAAGTTTGATCAATCAAAATCTAATTGTGATCGATTGAAACATGTTAGCCCATATTAAATATGCTTTGAATCTCACCTACCCACACTTGTGATTGATCTTGGCCATCCATGTTCACCTACCACTCTCATGGAGCACTGCCACGTGTAGATGCTCTTTTGATTGAAACCCTAATCTCGATTAATTGAATCTTTTCAACTTTAATCTTGACCTGTGTGAGCGTAGGATTGCCCCGTGGTGATTCCGTTTCCAATCAATCAAACTTGCACAGATTTGAATTATTTAAAGGATTTTTTTTTTTTGTCCAAATTCAATACCATAATGATTAAGAACCTATAAGCCCACTATGCTCAGTCTATTACACCATAATTTCTCTCCATTTTCCTTATATAATCTATTTTTCCCTTTCTTTTTTTTTTTTTTTTTTTTTTTAATTTTCATATTTTTCTTACACGGGGTTTTACACTCATTGTGTTGTGTTGTAGATAAATCTAACTAATTTAGCTGTTAGGATGTGATTGTTAAATCCCACACAAACAATACTCACATTGACACAAAAAGCAAAACTTAGTAAATTGTTAAACTACCTAGGTGCTTTTAATCTTTGGGTGTAGGCAGGTGACTAGGTGAAAGCTAATGCATTCATGAAGTTGATAATTCTTTTTCTGAGTACATTATTGTGATTTTTGATGCAATTGTTTTGTTATTTTTCCTTTTTTATTTTCTGTTACTTGTTCTTTCTTTTCTTTTTCTTTTTCTTTTTCTTTTTTTTTTTTTTTTGCAAAACAAAGTTGAGAACCGATTACTTGTTCAATAGTTTGTGACGTTTGTTAATGAAAAAAAAATTCCAACATTAATTAAGTTCATATATTTCTCTTAACTTATGCACAAACTTTTGCCAACATATAGGAAGAAACGAAGAACAACTTATATCGGTTGCATGAGGTAAAACGATTTCCTAAAAACAAACATATAATATTATTTTCTTAATCTAAAGTATGGATATAAACGAACAAAATTACCCGTGAACTCACCTAGGCTTGCCACGATAAAGCTTGACTCGTGCATTACTTGGTTATTAAATGACCATTTCGTGCACACGAAACTATACTCAATTATTAAACGATATATACCCGTATAAAACTCGGCTCGCTCGTTTAAAGTTCGCGAACATAATCGTATAAGGGCTTGACTCGCTTATTAGGGCTCATATATTTATATATTTCTATATTAATTATTAAAAATAAATTATATAATATATTACGTATTAAATAACAAATCAACAATAGTCATTGTGATTTTTTTTTTTTATATATATATATAGGTTATAAGTTACAATTTATAGTTGATGTTCATATTCATTTTACTCTCTGTGATTTTTTGGAATTCAAAATGTTGGCCAATAGCTACCTGGGGCTCAAGGATTGATCACAAGTTTTTCTTTCAGGTGGAGGATATTTTCCAGAGTGGGGCGAGCTTAAGCTCGACCGAAATCAGCGAGCTGATGATTGTGAATCGGAACTCGCTGAGCAGGGCTATAAAATTGGTCATCACGGCATTGCAAATGGACGGTGGCCGGAGGGGTGTCAGGAAGATTGGGTCGCGGTTGGGAAATAATACCACCCTAAACACCCATTTTTTTATAAAAAAAAAAAAAAAAAATTTAAAAAAAAAAAGAAATAAAATTTTAGTTTATTAATTTAATTTTTTAATTTTTTTTTTTGAATTTTTAATTTTTTAATTGAATAATGACACTTGGCATGGGTATTATGAGGATATTTCGCCAAAATGGACATTTTTCAAAGGTTTTGATAGTTTTGGGGGCTAGAGTGCAATCCTTAGTAGTTTGGGGGCCATCCGGAGAAATAGTGGTAGTTTTAGGAGTTAAGTTGTATTTTTCCGTATATATAATATATGTTATAAGTATATAATTTTAGTATATTTTTTCTATTTGTATATAATATCAGTATATGCTATTATGATATAGGTATAAACTAAGGTCCTTGTATACGTGAAAGAAACCAATTGTACATGGTACAAGTATTTGCTATAGAGAAAACTACAATTTAGCCCCCCAAACTACTAGTCATTCTTCGGATAGCCTCACGAACTACCAAGGTTTGGACTCTAGTTCCCCAAACTACCAAAACCTTTGAAAAATGTCAATTTTTGACAAAATATGCCTATAATACCCCTACCACATTTCATTTTTCAATTAAAAAATAAAGAAATTTAAAAAAAATTTAAAATTTAAAAAAAATTAATTAATTTTAAAAAAAAATAAAGTTTTCTTTTTTCTTTTTCTTATTTTTATTTTTAAAAAAATATTGCGATCGACCGGAGGATGTACTACTTCTTTCCAGCATCGTTATTGGGCACAATGCACGCCTGCAGCACGGCGAACTCATCCCCGACTCTCCGAAAGCGAACATGGTTAATTTCTTATTCTTCAATGTCTATGATATTGATCTTTCGAAGGTTATAAATTATTCTAATCTGAATTTTGTTTTGTTACAAACAACGAGCAAGTCTATCATTGTTGTGAAAAACCTCGATCAATTTCTGACAGAAAAATCAACGGCCGTGAACTTGTTCGTCGATGTTCATATCCATTTTCCTCTCTGTGACTTTTTGGCATTCAAAACGTTGGACAATAGCTACCTGAGGCTCAAGGATCACAAGTTTTTCTCTCAGGTGGATGATATTTTTCAGAGCAGGGCGAGCTTGACCCTGACCGAGATCAACGAGCTGATGATTGCGAACTGGAACTCGCCTAGCCGGGCTATAAAATCAGTCATCACGGTGCTGCAAACGGACAGTGTCAGAGAAGTGTCGGGAAGATCGGGTCGTGGTTGGGAAATAACGCCACCCCAAACACCAATCTTTTTTATTATATATATATATATATATATATATATATATATATATATATATATATATATATATATATATATAAAATTAGAAATAAAATTTTAGTTTATTACTTTTAAAAAAAAAAAAAATTATTTTTAATTGAAAAATAACATGTGGTATGGGTATTATGGGAATATTTCACCAAAATTGGTATTTTTCAAAGGTTTTGGTAATTTGGGGGGCCAAAATCCAATCCTTGGTAGTTCGGAGGGCTATCCGAAGAATGACTGATAGTTTGAGGGGCTAAATTATATTTTTCTTTTGCTATAATGGTCTAGTGATTTGCTTAATTTTCTTGAGTCATTTCTACGTACATACTAGTATACATAAAGAAAAAGGATGATATGTGCCTACATGGCAAACAACAAGACCGTGTAGCAATACTGCAATATCACGTGACTCTGCGTCTTTTTGTCTGACCTTGGAATAGCCGATTGGTGCACAACAGTTGTACAACTGTTGTGTAGGAGTCTTTTCTCGAATTAAATCCCAACAAGGTCTGAAACAGAAAAGTTATTACCAACCTCGAGCTGAATTCCGTTGTTATCAGGAAATGCCATAATTTTTTGAGTCGGCTTGGGGTTAGGTATTCCATATGAAAGCCATCAACTTGAAACATTCAAATCTTTGAAGAAAAAACCTAAATAAATTTCAAAATAAATTTTGATTTAGGGTTTGAAAACAATTATCTCGAGCAAAAAATTACAACGTTTGTTTCTTCTGTAGAGAAAAAAAGAAAAAAAGAAAAAAAAAAAGGGGGGGGGGGGGGGGGGGGGGTTAATTACCTTTAACACCCCTCAACCATATGTACTCATTTACACATTTCCTCCGCAAACTGTCACCTGTCACACTTAACTCCTTTCAATTACCACTTATTCATGGCCTAGCTCATTGGCCACCATCCGACCAATCTCCTGCCCCTCTTTGTCTCGCACTGTTGGCTAGTCATTGATAGTCACCATATGTGCCAACCCTCCAGTGTCTTTGGCCACCATGCAATGTCGTCTTTGGTGGCTCTCCTGATGGGAATATATCTCAAAGATACAATGAAAAAAATTCAAGAACAAGCATATGAAAGCATAGCAAAATATCATGCAAAACAAAAACAAGCACACGGATAGGAGCCATACTTGAAATCAGCTAGGCTAGGTGATGGGGCTAATTTGATTCATCTTACTCCAAGCTCAATCCACACGTGTAGGCTAGAATTTTGATACCTCTAAATTTTTTCCTCAATTCTGATTATGAGATCAAGAGTATTTGCTCTAATGACTACACAAGCACCCTTTAAATAGGCTTCTATTTTCAAGTCAATGTAGGACTAGGCTTCCTTGTCAAAGTAAAACTTGGAAAACCTAATTGCTAATTTGCTACCCACTATAATGCACGGCCAATAGGATGTTTCCTTGTGTAATTGCATCATGCCCAATAAGGGATAATAATTAACTTGAGAAATGACCTAAATGAAAAATAAAATTATCCCCAATAGTCATAAGACACCTGTCAATTCATTACTTGTCATAGGTTACTATTAATTACAATTTATTCCACTAAAAATTTTTAATTGCACTTTAGTATCTATTTTGATTAATCAAAACTTTCAAAGACATCTTATAATTGCAATTGACCATTCCATAAAATTATCCATAGGCAAATTAAAGTCATAAATAAAACTGTCACTTTAATTCACTATCTTTTAATCCTTAAGTACCTAGTTTAATCTCTTGATTATTTTTGTACTCTTGAAATCATAATTCATTTAGTACATTAAATTTTAGTAACTTCTTACTAAAAGACTTTGGCCAAAGATTCAGAATAATCAATTACCATTGAGTGTGACGGGTGATAGTTTGTGGGGAAAATGTGTAAATGAGTACATATGGTGGAGGGGTGTTAAAGGTAATTAACCTTTTTTATTTCTCTACGGAAGAAACAAACGTTGTAATTTTTTGCTCGAGATAGTTGTTTTCAAACCCTAAATCAAAATTTATTTTGAAATTTATTTAGGCTTTTTCTTCAAAGATTTAAATGTTTCAAGTTGATGACTTTCATACGGAATACCTAACCCCAAGCCAACTCGAAAAATTCTGACATTTCCCGATAACAACGGAATTCAGCTCGAGGTCGGTAATAACTTTTCTGTTTCAGACCTTGTCAGGTCGGAATTCGGAAACGGCAAATTTCCGACCCAAATTGGTCGTTGGTAATCACCTGTAGAATCGTAGATATAAGTGACACCAAAGTGCTTCCGACTTTTTCATGCTAGAGCATCTCTAACAATAATAGCCACAGTAACTACTGAAAAAGTACAACTTTCTACTTTAACTTTTATAATGAAGAGTGAGTGGAAGAGAGTGGGATACGCAAATATTACATTGTTTAAGTTTTAGTTTTTTTCAATATTTTATTAGTTATAGAATGAATAGTGAATAGGCTGTATAGCATAGTCACTATTCATTTTATAAAGAAAATATTCGCTTTGCCTCATCGATCTGCTGGATTGACAAAAAAAAAAAAAAAAATTGATAATAATTAAATTTGACTATTTTAAAACATTTAACTAACCTGCTAGAGATGCTTTAAACGAGAAATACCTTTCATTTCATAGACTCTCTCATTTCACTTCCAAGTAATGCGCAAATTGTCCTATCGTGACAATCACTCACGAAAGTCTTCTCTCAAATCTCTTTTTAACTATTCATTCTTTATTCTTTAAGCATAAAAAAAAAATAATAATAAATAAGGAAAAAAAGAAAGTATATATTATTCTCTAAAATAAAAAATAAGATGTAGACTGTTTTCTAAAAGTGATTGTTCTTCAAAGAGTATTTCAATTCTTGACATGGTTATGGAAGCATTTGTAAGAAGAAGAAAAAAAATGGAATTATTCTTTAGAATTTGAAGAAAATTTTAAAAGATGGAATATATATGAATGCTCTTACTCATTCTGTCTTCCACAAGACATGCCGTATATATTTCGAAAGCGTGAATAAAACATTACATGATGTTTTGACATGATCGAATATTGTACTCTCAGGATTTGTTAAGGTATTTTCTCCTCATTTTTGTGCATGAAGACAAGGTAGCTTATTCTTAGCCTTTCGTTAGAAATTAAAAGGATTCTCAATCCCTATGTGCAAGAGGGAGTTTTGATGCATGTGACTTAGGTAGGCTAATGCCCCCCCCCCCCCCCCCCCCCCCCCTCCCCAAAAAAAAATATTCCAAAGTTTTACTAGAAATTCTAAGGTCGTTCATGTCATTTAAATAAAAACTTATTGATAAGTGTTGGCACGTACACTTCCATGGTTGATGTCCAAATGTCAGATATTGAGTGGACAATCTCTTTTGGGTTTGGGTTCGGGTTCGTTAAAAGGGAAATTAAGGCTAGAACTCGATCATATTAACTGAGACAGTGTTGGCGACTACCAGAGCACTATATCCCAACAAAATTAAATACTTTTTATTTTATTTTATTTAAAATTGAGAAGATTCTTGTGCCGAAAAATCTCACCGATTGATCGATCGATCATGGAATTGACTCAATAATACCAAGACCATTAATTGCAAGTTAGTGAGTACTACAATCTCGCTGAGAAAAAGAAAAGAATGATCCACAGTCTCAAAATAAATTCTAAGCAATCCAAATTATTGGCCATAATGAACACTAAAAGTTATTCCCACGAGGGATGTTGGATGCTGTTGTACTAGCTAGCTACATCATACAACAGTTTACTTTGGCAGATGGCGAAATCATCTCAGCTGTGATCGCACTCAAAAGCCTTTTGATATTGATGTTCTTATAGGAGAAGCTTTTGCTGCTCTTCTTGTTATTCGGTTGGTAGCATCTATAGGTATTGGAAACTTTATTCATGAAGGAGATAGGTACTCTTCTAATGATTCTTGTTATGAATCGGCTACAATTTTTCCTACTTGGCATTTTGCTCCTTATATATATTTCGGATATTATATTAGAACTCTATGTCGTTCAAAGCTGGAATGCTTCGAAAGTTTCTAGATGTGCCAATCTTCGTGCACATGTTTTAACTAAATATTGGGGCCGCTATCCACCTTTTGTTCGGTAGTATTCCTATATGTTCTTCCATTCTCTATTCCATCAATATCAAGAATGTGAAACATCCATTTGTAACCTTTTCCCTATTCAATTAAAAAAAAAAAAAAAAAAAAAAAAAAAAAAAAAAAAAAAAAAAACTTTTCTTTTCATGTTTTTTATTTTTTCTATTTTAGAAAAGTTGACGTTTACATCGTAAGATCGACTAGCTAGCAGGGCTCCAAATGAGCTGCACATTGAAACAAAAAAAAAAATAAAGGAAGCACCCAAAGCAAAAGATTAGCCTTATCCGACTTTAATTAGCATCAAAACTTTTTAAAAGTCTTTGTGACTTTGTTTGACATTTTCTTTTTTCTTTTATTTTTACTTTTCAAAATTAAAAAAAAAAAAAAATTACAAATAATTCAAAACATTTAAAATTAAATTATAGGAGAAAGAGAGAGGAAAGAGAAATTATTTAAATATTGTTTTAAATAAATGTTAGAGGAATGAGAATTTTTTTTTATATTAAAATAATATTAATGAAACCACTTTTGCTTCTCTAGATCTAGGGTACAATTTTTGGTTCAATTGGTATTTCCTTAGTTTATGAAACAACAAGAAAATCTGATTCAATAATTTTTTTAAGAGTTTTTCCTACATCTAAAAAATTGAATGAAATTTAAGAAAGCTTTTGCTAGTACTCTTAAGTGGAGCCATGGGACGTGGGTAGGACCAAGGCGGACCCACGTTAAGGGTTGGGGGCTTCCACCTTAGCAAACGTTTTCTAAAACTCCTACCATCGAGGGGTTTCAAATGAAGAGTTCTCCTCATTGTTAATATCGTACTAGAAAATTATGGATAGTGTATGAATTGAAGAAATTCTTAAGGGTATTAGTGATATTGTAATTCTCGAACAATCTGCTCGTGCTTCATAGAATGTTAGGCTGTTGTTTATTTCTAGAGTTTATGCTCTAACTTTCCGGATCGGAACGAATAAAATTAGAAGATTTATATCAAAAAAAAATGGACGTCATTGTCATTCAACCCATGCGCGTTATCCAATTAGCGTCAAAAAGCTGTCAGACTAGAAATTAGCTCCTTAAGATTCCCAAATTGCAACATATATTTTTTCTTTTGGATGAGTAATTGGCCGACCATTAAAGTTAAACACCATCGTGTTCATACTTATGCATAATAGTTAATTAACGGCGTAAACAAAAAGTATAAAGTTCTCATATCCACATTAAGGTTACTTGGCCTTTAAACCAATTTAGGGTTAAATTTAAGGAAAGTAGAATCCTTAACGATGGCTTAGAATGAAGAATTCATCAATCCGAATCTCATCTATCAATATTGTTTCCACTCCCATCGATCCTCATCATTTAATTATCATCAACCTCACCAGAGAAAATTATTTTCACTGAAAAGCATAATTAATTAGTTCCTTATAGTAGATTACTTCCAGAAAATGAAGAGTCTTGCCGACGCTAAGGCGGCCGTCAGCCAACCCCTTAATGATTTCGAAATGAAAAATGTTACACCTACAAACCCTTTTACAACTTGGCGACACGATTCAACACGTGATTGGAGGGTGGTGCTAAAATTACCTTTTCTCTTCCTAATAAGAGAAAAAGTAGTAAAACCTGAGCGGAATGGTTCTATTGCTATTCAAAAAATTTACCTAATCCTGTTGAAAGAACTAGAATACTACAGATTGTATCACAAACAAAACAATAAAATTATTAACTGTACAAAGACAGTACATGAATCTTTTGATCTTCTAGGCATGCTAGGAGGAAGCTCTCCCGATACTTTCTTTTTTCCTTTCTACTTTCTCAATGTAAATTTCCAATGGACCCTTTTAGGGTAAAAAATTTATAACTGCATAACTATACAAATCCTCTTGCCAGGATTCACTTTAGAACTCTTTGATGGGGCTCAAAACAATAACCGCGTCTGTATGCAATTCGGTGAAGCTGATCGTATCCTGCAAGTACTCCAGCCCCTGCCACACCCAGAAACATATTTGCAGAAACTCCTCGAAAGAGTGCTGTGAAACCCTCGAGGCGAATGATCTCACGAAAAGCATGCATGGAATTGCGGTACTTCACAGGTTGTCCAGAGGTCATCATCATTCTCCGTCGCACTGTGTCAAACGGGTAGGCACAGACGCCAGAGACCGTTGTGATGCTCCAACCCAGCAGGAAACTAGCAAAGAAATTTCCCTGTAGAAAAATGAAAGGTGCACTTGGGGCCTTGAAACAAGTCCAAAACAGCATAGCAAAAAGAAACTTTCTTTCTTTTTTCAGAAAGCTTGAAAGAACATCACCCACTTTAGTAAAGGATCATGTTATTCATGTGATTTCAACAGAACTTAGAAGGATCAAATAGTTAGGAAATGAAAATTATTATGAAAGAATTTCATGAAAATTTGTCGATTGTCCTTAAAATTAGATCTTCAAATCCATCTAAACAATTGATTATCTCCTATGTGGGGGCCAAAAGCTATAGTTATAACAGCAATAACCATCCATTTCATTTTTTTTTCTCGATGAATAAGAAAGAATATATATATAAAAAAAAAAAAAAATCAGAAAAACCAGAAGAACAACAGCAAAACAAGCCTCCGTGGACAAAAACAAAGAGGGCAGCCAACAGCCCAAAAAAACAAAAAACAAAAAAGCAATCACACCCCTACGGTGGCCAGACAACAAAACACAACACCAGACCCTACAACAGCCAGAGACTACCAATTACAAAAGTTACCCAACTAGCAAGACATCCACAAGAAGACCCCAAGAACTTAGCAACCCTCTATTAACATAGGAAGCCTTCAAGTCAGAGAAGGAACTGACCTTAAGCCTCAAATATAACAACATAACCCTTTAATTCCTCTTTTTCCAAAGGAAGTAGTCTTCAAATAGATGTCTGCAGCCAACATAAGCCTAACAACCAAATCTAGAATTCCAGAGCTAATCGAAGTGGAAGATCCATTTCAATGTTAGTCTACTACAGTCAAGGATCATGCTTCCAGTTAGAGCTCAAGATGCAAATTTACTCCCTGTTACGTAGATAGATACCATAAGTACATGGGTTCCAACAAATATAGATGTTTACCTCAAAAGGCCCAACCAGAACAACCGGCTTCATGGTGTCATAGATCCCAAAATACATGCCTCTATACAGAGTTATTCCCATGATTGAAGCTCCAAAGCCCCGGTACAGGCCTACAATTCCATCACTTGACAAGGTTTTTCTGTATACATCTAGTAGACCTTTAAACTGACGCTGGCCATTAACTCGGCACTCTATCGAATCAGTGCCTAGTCGAGTACGTGCATAATCCAAATGGTATAGAAACAAGGAAGTAGTTGCTCCTGCTGCACTTCCTGAAGCCACATTACCAGCAAACCACTTTATGTATCCATCCTTCTCTTTTGAGCGTCCAAAAATGCTTTTGAAGTAACCTTTTAATGCAAAGTTGAAAGCCTATGGAAAATTTTAACATCTGTTTGGTGAAAGCATTTGGCAGGAATATAATGTGCAGATAAAAAAATTTATTCATATTAAAAATGTACAGTTAAACACATTAAGCAAAGAAACAAAAGTGCAACTTTCAAATCACAGTGCAGAAAAATCAAAACAATCGTTTTCCTATACATCTTTGAAAATCTTCGAATATCCTTCTAAAAAGAAGGTTGCATGTAATATGGCTAGAGTCTTGCAATCTACTAAGTTTTGGCCTTGCATGGATATAATGAGCAGAAACTGCGTATTCGGTAACCAATGGAATGTAAAGTTTAATGCTTATGATAAGCAGGAACTTAGTACCTATGCCAGTGACATACAAAATCAGATATCAATATCACGTATGAAATGGTGCTAAACTATGCAATCCGACACCATCAAGTGATTAGGGCAAGAAAATACCTGTAGTTCTTTATGAAAAAGAGAGTATAAACAATTTCTAATAAGCCAGCCCAAGTACCCATCTAAATTGCTTCAGAAAGTTGAACAGAAGTAGTACTTAATTGATCTTTCGGAGAAAAATAAAAAGTAAAGATAATACGTATTTCTAAAGAGATTGGCAGCACATACATAGAGGAGGAAAAACTAAATGAAAGTTATCTTCATATTCTGCACTAAAATTTGAAACATTGAATTATTAGAAAATCTAGGGTAGGATTACATACTAAGAAATTTTCTTAGTTTCTTAGTATTTTAAAATTTCTTAGTATGTAATCTTCTTTTTTTTTTTTTCTTATTAAAAAAAGATTACATACTAAGAAATTCTATGGGCAGTTATCAACATACTTTTCCAGAATTTATTTTCAGAAATCCCAATAATCATCTTTGTGAAGTGGGAGAAAACCATTCAAATCAAAAGTTTAAGAAACAATTTCAGGATCTGCTATATTCTAGGAAAAACTAAGTCAAACAAGTGCACACACAAAAAGAGTGATCAAACTAGTCTCACATAGCAATATGCTATGGAGCAACAATACATAAATGTCCATCAAAAAGAAAAAAACAATACTGAAACATCGTAAATTACACACATAAAACCCTAACTGCTCAGAAATAACAATGTCCAACTCAAAATCTTAAAAAGCAAACAAGGTGTTGCGAGAAAAAGAAAATACCTGAGTGGGGAAATATCGAATGACATTCGCTTGGTTACCTCTCCAGAAAGACAAAAGTCCTTCCTCTCTCAAGATCCTTCTGAAACACTCACCAACACCCATATAAGGTCTCTTGAGTTGTCCTCTCTTCATCATTTCTCCTTGATTTTGCAACAAAAGTTTCACTCTCTCTAGTGGTGCAGCTGCACTTTTTGATATCAACCCTGCCACCCCTCCCATTACAAAATCTAGAGAAAATTTCTCAGATTGTATCGTCATTCCTGTTATCTCTCAATTTGTCTGTTCAACTCTGTGGAAGTAACCAAAAAAAAATATATATAATAGCAAGTAAAAGAAATAGTGAAAATGACAATCACCAAATGAATGACGGTTTGAGAAATTAACATCAAAATGTAAACTAGTAAAAGAATAACAATAGTTGCTCTGGTCCATACTCCATACGGTGGACAAAGTCTATGTTGTGCATGTGGACATGCATGCGTACGTGTATCAAGACTCCTCAAAACAAGTCTTCAAGCTTCTAAAAAGGGTAAGTAGTTCCTTATGTCCAATTTCCCTACACACTTGCTTATGTCCAAAGCCTAGCTCTCTGCCATGAATGGAGAAAAGTAGTTTATGTTGTGCATGTGTACGTGAATCAACACTCCTTAAAACAAGTCTTCAAAACTTCTAAAAAGGTTAAGAAGTTCCGTATGTCCAATTTGCCTGCACACTTGCTTATGTCCAAAGCCCAGATCTCTACCATGAATAGAGAAAAGTAAATTTCCAACAAATTCTACTAGTCCTACCACTAAACGTGTTGTTCAGGCGTCAAACCTTGATGGGTATTGTTTATTAAGCATGACTTCGTTTGTCAAGAGAATGGGTAAGAGAGGATTGTTAAACATTGCTAAGAGTTCTTGCCATTGAACGAGTCAGAAGTTCACCACAGAATGAGTTCAAAGTCACTGCTAAATCACATTCAACATTTCTAAAGTCAAGAACCCCATCACCTATTGCTAACATTGATTTGAATTTTCCTTCTACCTAAGTGTTTCTCCTGTATATTCCCTATGTACCTGAGTAGTACTTTTCACTTTTAATGATATTCCAATTACTTAATAAAATAAAATAAAACATAGATTTGAAGTCTCACATGCTTAGTCTATTGGTGGTTTAGACATCCGTGTGGTCATAATTCCCCACCTTTGGATGCATGACGTGTATCAAGCCCATGATCATCAGGAACCACAAGATACAAAGTGATTGGATGGCAAAGCTCTGACTTCGAAGCCCATCCAGCACCAAATTGGATATAAGTGCATTGTATATGGGACATGCTATTATCTAATTGGTTCATTGACTTGTAATTGAGTACATGTGTTAAGCCTCAATGCACCGCTTGCCCACATTCTCTATAAACCATAAACTGGGTCAGCCCTCTTCTTATCAGCCCATCATATTTAATGTCACCCATATCAACCCTTTATGTTAAGATTCTTAACTACAAAGCCAAGGAATTAGCTTTCCAATTATGTTATAATGCAACCAAATTAAGTTAACCATTTTGCTTATTTTGACATCAGACTAACTGCTAGAAAGAAATTCCTCCCCCACCACCACCCGCCTCCCCCCCCCCCAAAAAAAAAACACTCCACAACCAAATGGGATGGCTGGGTACTTGTATGTTACAAGCCACCTCTTCTCCACTACATTTGGCGTTGGATCCTTGTCTGTGTTGAGGGCAAGAAACCATACTCACACTCCTAATTAATCTCTACACCTCCTATATTCCAGGGACAACTTTTCTGGATATTAAAAAATCCTCTAAGCTCTCTACAACAGCCTGATAGGGAGTTTTTAAATCTATGTTAACCCTCTCCACATTCCCCAGTTCACCATAAACTCCCATGCCTTCGACACCAAAAAAAAAAAAAAAAAAAAAAAACAGAGCACCTGAACTCTCTCCTCTCACGTCTCCCAACAACCCTTCTTCTTCTACCTTTCACAGCAACCCCCTCCCTCCCTCCCTCCCTCCCTCCCTAGTTGTGGATCCTCTTTTATAGGTTGGAGAATGTAGTAAGGTTGTACATCTTGTTGATGTCGAGTACTCCCTTGGCATACATCAATTTGGAACACTTACACCCACAAGCTGTAGATTAGCATTTGGCATATCTGCAAGAATCCCCTATTGCCTTTGGCTGTCTTAAGGTTGATCTCATTATCCCACATAACTCAGAAACGAGCACCAGAAGTCCCATTTTTTATTCCTGTGTTCACCATACCGCTGAACCGTCAGCTGTGGTCAAGTGGTTTGACTATCTTTGGTTTTTAAACTAAGATCCACGATTCCAACTGTTTCACAACTAATCCCACCATCAATAGATGTCAAAAAACTGAAGTCTATACTTTGAATCAATGGAAATTAACTACTATATTCTATAACTGACTGAATATGGGTTACCGCTGAATGCCAAACAATAAATTGTTGAATCCCATACAACAAAGTATTAAACGCTCTGTAACACTTCTGTTACAACCAGCAGTCCAGAAACTCAAACAATTCATACTAACATCAATATGATTATACCATCTAAGCTAAGACCCTCAAGCAACCACTCTCTTTCTCAACTAATGCATCTAGTCCTTTACTTATATCAATTACTTATACAATTCCTTTTACAATATCTAGTCGCTTCATTTCTTTAAAATTTACTTTATTTTGTCACTAGGAAACAATGGTAGCCTCCTTGGGTCCCCCGCCGAGGAGGAATTTCATACTTGACTCTCTCATCATTAATCTAGGTCCATCATCAAGCCAATCCATGCATGCCACGTGCCTTTGATGCAAAAGGAGCCCAAAAATGAGTTATCGCATTACGAACTATTAATGCTAAGGACTTCTATCATCTTAGTACTACTGAAGGATTCAGGAAGTTATTAAAACAGAATATTTAATGGTTGAAGAATTAAGTCTTGGATCTTCTAAAACAACATGGCATTACCAAATGCACGCAAACAAAGAAAATGGAAATAATCAATCCATCATGACAAGATATGCAAAAAACTCAGCAAGTATGATATATATATATAAACTTTCGACTTAGAGAAATGTCCACTATCCTAAAATTATTTCTAGCACTATCCTTTATAAGAAGGTACAGTCCTGAGGAAGAGCAACAGAACATGCTTCACAGAAAGAAGCATTTCCAGTCTATTGCCTCTTAGAATAACAAACATGAATATTACCGAAGCATAACACTATTCTTCTCTGTCCAGATCAACGCATCGTCGACTCTCCTTGCACCTTTAATCTGACATCACTAGCCAGTTAACACCTATAATATCCCAATCACAACAATGCCTCACGACTCTAGGAATCAGACTTGATCTCTGCGCCAAACCACATCATGTAATCCTCCTTATCAATCATGATGATAAATAGAAAACCTCCTCTATGAAAGCAGCATTCTTACACCAATACTCTCCAAAATTTAATCAGCTCATAGAACCCCGCTTCAAAAACACCCCCTTATGTGAAACCATCAACCACTTTGAAAATCACTTTCCAGAGAACCCTCAGACATTACGTTTACAAGAAAATTTTGTGGATAATCTATAAGGTAGTAGCTAATCATGGTTCATTCTTCCAAAGATCAAATAAATAGGAAACAGACAACGCAATTCTTGCACCAAGCGATCTTTACACGTAAAGCTTGCCTTGAAAGCCTTTACATCTAATGGCACGAAAGTTACATTCATATAGCGGTCCAAAAATATCCATGATCCTAATTGAACATTCATATCAACCGTAAAACCACTTTCTATCCCTTAGCTCAACTAACCAACCAAAACATACTAAAAAAATCGAGTCATGAATTGCTCCATATTTCCACCGTTGTCAGTAACATATGATATGCAACGAATAAACAATCCCAAAAAGCCATTACACTCACATCAATCGCTCAGATTAACAGCTACCTAACAAGTTCAGCTTCAAAACCTTTTCAAACGGATAAGATCAAGCTCAATGTTTTAGGCTTGAGAATCCTTTTCATAATTGCTACATGAGCCTTAACAAGGCTGGCACAAACATGGCTGAATCCAACTCATCCCCAAGAATTCAACAGCATTAAAAAAAAAAAAAAAAAAAAAAAAAAAAGACAGGAGTCTCTAATTCTCTTCTCGATTGCCTAGAATGTCTTTTTTTATTTTCTTTTCTTTTTTGAAGATTGTCAGGTTCCAAAACAGTTGGAAAATCCTAGATTTAAGGAACTAGAGTTTCCTCTTCCATTCCGAGATATTCCCAGAAACCAAACGGGCATTAATGTTGTAACAGTTGACCAAAAAAAAAAAAAAACACTTTGAAGTAAGAGAAATGAATATCCAGTGAGGGAAAGAAAAAGAAAAAGAAGGAGAAATACGAACCTGGAAAAATAAGTAATTGAGAGAAAGGAAGAGGCTTTGGAGGGGAAATGGAGTAGTGGGGTGGGTAAGGCTGAATTGCGATAAATGTATGGATGGTCCTCTCTCGTAAACCCACCACACCATCGCTCTCGCTATATGGACGAGGTTATAAGAATATTTATAAATCGGGGATAGCAAATCGGAGAGTTTTCCCCAAAATTTGAGAATGACATTCATCTCCTATATATCTGTGACCGTACACTTAAGTTTTAAATTTTAGTACTGAATTAGTAAAACTCAATTAGTAGAACTTAATTTACGTTTCATAATTCAATAATAATTTTTTTTTTAAAAAAAAAATGAAAAATTAAAAAGGTGGGAGATGAATTTTTGAATTTGTAAAAGTCAATTTATGTCTCATAAATTTAATAGTAGATTTTTTTTTTATTTAAAAAAAAGAAAAAAAAAATAGGTAAGGGATGAGTTTATATAATTTTCCATTTGAGAGGGGGGAAATGCTACAAACCCCAAAATTTTACTGAAGGGACGGTCCCCAAATGATCTCGAACGGAAGTGGCAAAAGTCAAGACAGCTTTTTTTTATAAAAAAAATTTCGATAAAGATCTTTTACAATGTTAAAGAAATTGTAAATTCTAAAATTATATAAGGTGACATGTTACCGATGAGAATTGAGTATATTTTCATTAAGGTGACATGTTACCAAAAGAAACTGTCTTTTGATTTATTAAAGAAGAAGCGTACCTATAAACCAAAAACTATCTTTTGTTTTATTAAAGAAAAAAACGTATCTTTAAGCTAAAAATTGTTTTATGAGCTAAAAATTGAAGAAAAAACTTTTTGAAATGATTTTTTCTTTTTTCTTTTTTTTGGATTGCTTAATAATAGGTAGCATTTTTCAAGTCATTTGAGGAAAAAAGAAAAAAAAAGAAAGAGACGACCTTAATTTACATAATTTGAGAATCTAAGAAATTGTAGTTGATCCTCATCCAAAAATTTCCGCTTCGCTTTGACCAAGGCCGACTCGATAAATTTTGAGGCCTAAGGTGACAAGTTTGTTTAAGTGATGCCATTTTCTTATATTTAAATATTAATTAATTTTAATATTTATATATTTTTTTATTTAATACGTCAATTATAGCACTCTCTTCTATTTGTAAAATGTATTTTTAAACCTTTTTTTTTATATATAAATTATTAGATATAGAATGAGTTATTATTTAATTTAAAGACATGAAATAAGAATATTTAAAAAATAAATAAAGAGAAAAATGATTATAAGTTATATAACGATTGATTTGTAAGAGAACATAATGCGAGGAAAAGTCGTTAGACATTGAAGACTCACCGAGTATGTAATTCTATCTATTATGCACAATACAAACAATGAAAATTTATGCACTTTGAAGACTTTTCATATTTTTTTTTTACTTAAAAAAAAACTTTTTTATATTTTTTTAAACATTCAATTCAAATAAATGTGGAGAAAAAATTATTCACGTTGTTGGAAACTTTCAATTTGTAATTACTTTTACCATAATTGAGGGCCTTAATTAGAAACTATCTATTAAATTTTTACCGTCTTAAAATTTGTTTTGAAAATAACATTTATTATACAATTATTAAGTTGAGGCCTTAATTAAAACGTATTTTATTAACTTTTTACTATATTAGAGCCTTTAAATATTTTTTTGAGCCTTAATTTTTTTAAAAGAAAATATTTATTTATTGTATAATTATTAATTAAAGATCTTATTAATTAAGAGCCTTAAGCAACCGGCGATTTGTCTAAATCGCCTGAGGCTGGAGCCACCGTGACTTGTACGTGAGAAGTAACGTGTTGCTGTGGAATTGTCAAAGAAAAAGGTAACCGACGTAAAATGCTAGTCAGTTTGACAACTCTGTTTACACTCCTTGAAACTGGTTACTGCTTCATTTGTTTCATCTGGTTCAAACTTTTTATAGAGGCAAAGAAGAAACAAATACACCATTACGCCTTTTTCACCTAAATTTAACAAATTTTTAATACTCTAAAGATTTTTTTTTTTTTTTTTTTTGAAGGAAATAATAATACTCTAGAGAATTATTCACAAAACTCACCACATAAACTAAATGGGCATCGTAAAGCCTCTCCCCTGTGAGCATGATTTTCACCGGGAAATGGTGATTTTCACGCCTCCCCATCCCGGTGGTGATTTCCCTCTGACTCTTCGTGAGTCAGGGTGTTTTTTATTCTCCCTGGGTTGGTCAGTGGGGCTAGTTTTCTCCCAACCTTTAGGGTTGTGAAGCTTTTGTTCCCCTCGATTAGATCTAGTGGAGGCTGATATTCCCCTAGCCTTTTTGGGATATGGTGGCTTGTTTATTTGTTTTTCTTTGTTTTTTCTTTCGTTTGGCAAGATTGTTCATTTCCAGATGTCTTCTTTGGGGAAGTGGCAGAGCCAACGTGTTGTCGGCGAGATGATTTTTTGGCCCCTTTTTTCACATTTTTTATTTGATTTTGGAAGCCAGATCTACACTTCCTTGCCGACTTCTGACTGACACGCGCCCCCCAGCCGCGTTATATGTCGTCTTCCGCCCTTGCCGCCGCCAGATCCAGTCGTGACGATCGCCGGAGATCGGCGCGTGGTGCCCACGAGCTCTCTGTTGTTTGGTGCGCGTGTGGGCCACGCTCTGCCTTTTTCAGGCCGTTCTCGGTGGCAACTGGTTATACGGCTTTGGACCCCCGTCTGGGTGGCACCGATGTCGGCGCATGTCCTACACGTGCCGCCGTCCGGCATCTTGGCCCCTTTCTCCACTGTCGGCAGATTGTTTTGGGTGATTTTTGCTTAAGTGTTATTGTGTTTTTTTTTTTCTCTTATTTCTCGGGTCACAGTTTGCTTGTGTTTGAGTCAAATTTTATGGGAATATTTGTTGGTTAATTGCTAGATCAGGTCTCTTTTCTTTAGAGAGTGAGCGTTAATGTAAGAGAGACTCAAATGTCATTCTTATAAAATTTGTATTTCCACTTAGGCAGCTGATTTACTAAGCCAGATCCTTCTAGTTTAGACTTTAGAGAACGGAGAACCTTGCCCCTTATTTTCAAGTTGTAAGCCTTAGATTTTGCCATATCAAATACAGTTTTCGGGTATCATCAAAACCCAAACTTTTCAAACTTTTCAGAAACATAGAGTAATGCAAAAACATCGACAAACCCATCATTCTGACACCAACTGCAAACTAGAGAAAACAAAAAAAATGCCCGGAACACCCATAATTCGGCCAACACAGAGGACCTAAAGCAAATCTCACATTTCTCATCCATTTTCGACCAAATACAAAACAAAACAGAGTATATCATTAAATTAAATGGGCCAAAATAATTCGACCAACACAGGTTTTTCAGGTTTTTTAGTTCACAAACGAATATATCAATCTGCACGTACGCATGGGAGGAAAGCAAGAGATATTCAGAGAATAGTACAATTATAGGAAGCAGAAGTTTGAGAAGCGTCGACGGCGGCAGCAGGCTGATCGGAGGGTTTGACGCCAGGCCATTCACGGCAAAGGCAGCGCTGCCCTTCCGGGACACTCTTGTAAACAGAAAGCACGTGCCTTCCGCAACCGCCCCATGTGGTCTTGCCGCAGATCGAGCACTTCGTCTTGTAGCACATCTTCCTTTGCCCTTCTTCAATTGAAATGGAAAGAAACTGTGGAATTTGGAGAGCCCTGTTGTAGATCGATCAGGAGTTTCAATTTCAAAGAATATTAGTGGTAATATGCTCTTAACTCTAAGCTGGTCAACTTGGAAAGTATCAAGCCCAAGCCCAAGCCCAAGCCCAAGCCCAAGCCTGATGTTACAGAAAATACACCGAGGACAAGTCCTTATCAACCTTATGGTGGTCCGCAACCCAATCATGTCATTACAAAAATGGGTGTGGACTAATCTAGAGTGCCTGGATTTTTATCATTTTTTTTTTTTTTTTTTTAATTTTTTTTTTTGTCTCTTTTAGTATTTTTAATTTCTAACATTATTTTTCAAGATTGAATTGGGCCAATCCAGATCAACCTACATTATTGGGCTAGGTTCGACCTAAGCTGTTGGGCTAAAACTGCCTTTATGGGCTAGGTTAGGCCTTAATTGTTGGGCTAAAGCTCAGCTCTATACCAAAAAAAGCATATATATATATATATATATATATATATATGGATATGGTTTATTCCAACAGCGGAGCTAGGGTTTTGTTCACAAGGGTAAGATTAAAGATAAAAGTTGAAAAAAATTGTTAATAGTATTAAACTGACAGAATAAATAAACAATTTAACATTATCATATTTTATAATTTTCAAAAATATTCCTTTTATAATTTTTCTTATTATATTATAATATTTTATGTTTTTGTCGTTTGTGTTTTGCACATTGAACAATGTATGAGTATGACCAATTTTATTTGCTTGCAGATTTAAAATACATTTTCACTCATCTTATAAAATTTATAATGAGCTGTAAATATAATATGGGAATTCGATCTCTTGTATAACTTTCCCATTTTTTTAATGAAATTTTGGAAAGTAAATTAAATGCAGAATATCAAAAATATATATATGTTTTTGCTTTTTACAAAGAAATATCAATTTAAGGAAAATTAAGCATTATATATTTTCTTCATTGTTTTTATCATTCCTGGATTGAAATGGAATCAAACAAATTAAACCTTAATCCATAGATATCTCAATCAAATTGTCATTGTTGAAATTTTTAAAGGGAAGAGCACATTTCTTAAAGAATAGAAAGGCTTATCTTTAAAGATACCAAAATACTACCATTCATTGTTGAAATTTCTAGAACTTGAAAAACTGCCATTCTTTGACACTTACTGAACGATTGTTGTTTTAGAATCTACATATTAATTAGAATCAACTTTGTAATTATTATTATTATTATTATTTTTTCAAAAGAAGACATTTACTGAACGATCATTGTAGATACACACTACACATATTTGCAGGAGTCATAAAAATCGACTAAGTGATCATTGTAAATGCATGCAAAAATGGGAGGGAGTAGATAAGGGGGAAAGTATATGCAATTAAACCATCCTCATGTAATTTTTATTAAAATATTTCAAAAACATTTATCCTATCACAACTCGGGATAATAGTATAACCATATTCATGGTTATCGCATACAATATTAACAATATATTTTAATTTTGCACATAAATATGATGTTACTTGAGCATTATAATGACTTAATACAAGCTATAACGAATGGACAAAAAGAGTATGCGAGTTATACCTCTCAAAACAATGTTACGCAAGTGCCGTATTATACTGTGCGTTAAGTTTTCACTTTAGCAGGATTTCGTCGCTCTAAAACCTCCCCTCACAACACCAACCATGTCCCTCAATGTTTCCAAGAAAACACGTTGAGTTAAGGCTCTATTTATAGAGTTTTAAGTCGGCTCTACAATGCAGCAATGCTTGATCGATTGGGGTATAGTCTCCATCAATCAGGCCTTTTAATTAAGTTCGCTGAAATCGTGCCATGTGTCTTGGCTGAACGGCCTTGAGCTCGGACGCTGAAATCGTGCCATATGCCTTGGTTGAACGACCTTGAGCTCAGTCGCCGAAATCGTGCCATGTGTCGCATTAAATGCGGTTTGAACAATCCCATGCTTGAGTCAAACTCAAATTACATCAAAGTCAACTCCTTGACACAACCATCATGTGTAGTCTTGGTTGATTCGGCATATGTCTCAGTCGATTGAGCTCCCAATTTTTCTTGCCTAAATTCCTATGCTACTAGGTGTCTTAAAGTCTCAACCTGCCACATGTCGTCATGGTTCGGTCGATCAGGCCTTATTGCTAGAGTCTTAGCGTGGTTGTTTCAGCCCTGTTTTTTCATTTATGTTTCGTCCTATCTTTCTCGGGTAGTCTCGATTTTCATATTAAAGTATTTTTAAGGTTTATTCATGTTCAATAATATTGTTCAAATAATATTTTATGTGTTATTACTTTCTTGCATGTTACACTTGGTGCAATGTATCCTTGTGATTGACATCTTGGTTTGATCGGCTTCCTTAACACTCCCTCTCAAGTTGAAGTAGATATTCATCACGTACACCCAAAATTTCAAGGTGGTTGTGAGACTGTGTCAAACCTAATGCTTTAGTAAATAGATTAGGAGATTGTTAACTGGCAGGCATGTTGAAAGTTAAGATTGTACTGCTTGTAACTTTTCACGACAAATATGGTAGTCGATGCCGATATGCTTTGTTCGTTCATCGAACATGGGATTCAAAACAATGTGAATGACTGTTTTGTTGTCTTGGTACAATTTTGCTCATTGTGAATATATATGATATATGGAGGCTTGTTAATAATTGTTCAGTGAGATAATTGAAAAACAAGTGGAAGCTATAGAAATGAGATTATCATTTGTTTCTTAATTTTTCAAGAAATGGGTGAATTACCAAGTAGAATGTAGTGTCGTACCTAGTGACTAAGCATCGGGTGTCCCTATAGTGTGCCTAGTCTATAGTCTGCATCACAGAAATCATGTAATTTGATATTACTAGTTACTAATTAAAAATTCACAAAATGATTTTTTTTTTTTTTTTAAGATAAGGTAGTACACTATGTTGTATCCAACTAAGGTTGTCACGGTTTATCCATGAATTGACTTAACAAGTGCACTGCATATGTCAAGTCCGGTCTCGTAATAGTTAGATAGATTAACGTCTCGACTAGTCACTCATATGAAGAATTATCTACTAAGAGTTCTCCATTATGCTCACTAAGTGCCATATTATGCCCCATGAGATAGCTTGAAACAAGGAAGATTGTATCTTCAAGCTAGTAGTTCTAGTGCATAGCATACTTTCTTTGGGATAGAAAAATAACTTTGGTTGAACGAGCAACTTCGATTCCTAGGAAGTACTTCAGCACACCAATGTTCTTGAGCTTGAAGCATTTCCCCAAGTATTTCTTGAGCTCTTGAATTTGCCACAAATCATTTCTCCTACCAACATTATATCTTCTCTATACACAATAACTATGATGATCATGCAACCCTTGTGGGATTGAACAGCGCTTAGATTGGTTTGTATCCTGCAATGATGAAAGTGGAAAAGAGTTTGACATACCATTGTTGTGATGCTTATTTGAGGCCATCCAACGGTTTGTTAAGCATGCAAGCTCTAGTCTCCCCCTTTCATCCGGATTCCGAAACAAGGTGGAAGATGCATGCAGACATCTTTGAAGGGGAAAATCCGTCATGGTTGGGTCTGCATTAAGAATAATTTGATATGTTATTTTTCAGATTTTATTGATGAGCTATCGAATGGTATTTTTTGGGTTAAACTTTAGAATAGTATTGAAAATGCATCCTTATATCTATCTCATTCAGATTAAAATCATGTCATGTCATGTGGACCTCTCTACACCTTGTTGATTTTTGTACATGATAAATCGATAGGGCACCAGCAGCCACCTTCGCGGATGGTGAGGTGGGGGCCTCTCTCTCTCTCTCTCTCTCTCTCCATTGTAGAGGGCAAGCAAGCAAGATGCTCTCATCCGAAGGCTTAGTCCCTTCACAAATAGTAGGAAGATTGAAAAGCAACATCAGTGGGGTAGCTAAGCGTTGCTTTTGGAAAGGGTCGGTGGATAGCTGATGCTCTCATTTCATTCAAAATCAAAGAGGATTATGTTAGTCTGACTAGACTGTGTTGTCCCACTTGAAACTTATTCCATCCCTCAATATCACTGTAAATTTATGAAATAGATGTATATTATTATTATTATTTTCATTATTATTGTTATTATTATTACCCTCACCAATACTACTAATTAATTGCTGTACCACCTAAGGGTCTTGGAAATTCTCATAAGTATAGTTGCAAAATAACCTTCTTTTTGCTTCTTTTCTTCTTTTTTTTTTTTTTTCCTTTTTGAATTTTTTTTTGAGTAATTGTAAATGATAAATCTTACACACTCCCACTTTCACATTCTTGATGACTTGACGTTACAATGAAAATCACCATTAAATTTAAAATTTAATAATAATCATTCCATAATTTAATAATGAGTGTTACGTGGGAATGAAAAAGTATATAGTAAAATATTTTATTGTAATAGTTCAACGGACAAGTTACACTATTTATTACCCCACCAATAGAAGTACTACAATCAATCTCGTGGGAAATTGGTTCGATTCCACACTGAAAATTTTGATTTGAATTAGTTGGATTCCACACAGGCTAGGATTTGGTTCAATTTTAGATGTAATTTTCTGAAACTGAATTATACTGGCCGGCATGCTTGGTTCGCTAGCTCATTGTATATATTCTTTATACTAGCTAAGTTAACCGAATTTTAGTGCTGTAATTTGGGTACAGACATTTGTAAACTTGTAAGGTAAGGCATCCTCTTCTTTTGAAATTAAGTGATGGGAAATGATTGCCACAAGGTACGGTTGATCCACCGGCGAATCTAGAGATGCATCCATTGTGTGAGTCATAATTAAGAATTTCGCGTCGATGAGACATCTAACTGTCGGGGGAATGAACTTTTTTACCTTTAATTCATTTGCTTAACAGTGTTTTGTTTTAAGAAAATAGTTCTAATGACATGACCATAAAGAAAACTAAAAAAAAAAAAAAAATCAAATTAAGATTAATGTTAGTTCTTGAAAAGTTTTCTTATAGCATCTCCGGATGTTCTAAAATTTTCATATTGTGAATATTTATTTAATATAAGGTAAAAATTACATCTTGTCTTTTTAAAAAAAAAAAAAATTAATTAGCTACTTTTAGGCAAGTAGTATAATTTATGTGAGGTGGTGTTTGATGATCTTTTTTAAAAGGTTTTATTTTTTCTTTTTCTTTTTGTATTTTAGTTCAAAAAGTGTTTTGATGTTACATAAAGATCTAATGAATATAATTTTTAGTTTTTTGTGAGGAAAGTTGTTTGTTAATATTTCAAATTTTTTGGGTAGAAAGGAAAAAAAGAAAGAGAGAAAGGGTTGGCAATTACATATGGTACTCTTTTTTTAATCATTTCTCTATCTTTTTTTCTCTTTGCTACAATCAATTCTCTCTCCTTTCTCTCGATGGTTTAAGAAATTTTTTAAAAAAATATTGAGAAATAATATTTAAAGAAAATAGAGAATAAAATAAAAAATCTACTGGAAAAGTAAGTAAAATAGAAAATTATATATATAAACTGAAATACACAACATTGATGAAGATCCTATTAACGGGCACTAAAGAGTCTAAGATAGGATTGCAGGAGCCTTCATTGACAAGTTTCTAGGGTGCACATATATATGGATGATGGATAGACATTGACTTTGACACAGCGAACAAAGTAATAACATAATTCAGAAAAAAAAAAAAAAAAAAAAAAAAAAAGGATTTAGAACCGACTAATCTTTTATAAAAATCAAACACTAGCCCCTAAACGACAAATTAAAGGTAAATGCCAATCTTAAAAATAAAGGATTCCCAACAGCACTAATATTGGTTCTCCTTTCAGTGCTTTCACCAACCCATGTATTATCTCATTTCCACATAGTTCCTTGATATATATATAAATGAAACACCGCCGATTCCTTTCTTAAGGGGCTGTCCACATCTCCAACAGAGCTGCCAACGTGTGTACAAGTAGTTTCGAGGCGGCAAGGGATAGGCGAAAAGACCCCACTAATGATTTCTTTACTAATTTGTGACATATTTGTAAGAAGTATATGTTATTAAAAAACTTGTTTTCTTACAGAGTTACCGACGTGTGTACATACATGCAGCTTCGAGGGTGGAGGCGACAACGGATCGGATAGGCTGAATTAAGGACCCTACCAATGATTTTTTACTAATTTATGACATGTATTTTTGAATAAAAAGGAAATACATGCATATTTTTTAATTTGTAAAAAGTACATACTATTAAAAAAATATGTGCTTTTTAAAAATCTGTTGACGTGTGTACAGGCAACGTCAAGGCGGCAACTGATTTGCTGAAGGACCCCACAAATGATTTGGCATGATGGGGAATTCGATTCTAAAGGATGATGATGATGATTTGTATGATGATGATGATTATGGAGCGTAGAGGTTGGCAATGATGGAGCGAAGAGGGTGGTGTTGGAGATAAGGTTTCAGATGTGTCCCGGGCTATACGGCCAGCCGACCAGTGGGAGTGTGGGATAATGCTCTTTGTTTGGCTTTTCCACGCCACTTTTTCTCTCACACCAACCGTCCATATGGAGAAGCCATCACCTTTGTCTGCTTTCTTTCTTTCTACTACATTGGATTTTGATTGTTACCTACGTTACACTTTAAGCATTATTATTAGCATCTAGTTCTTTCTCTAATTTAGAGAGAGACAGAGAGAGAGAGAGAATATGATTGGCCCGTGACGCATGCATAACTTTGTTTAGTGGCGCAACTTGCATGCAGAAGCTAGCAGAGATTACGGGAAGGTCCATCCTTGCACAGTTTTCCCCAGGTCTTGAACTTCATCTATGCTTAAATAAGATGCAAAATTGTTAAAATCCGTCAGTTTTATTGCATGTTTCACCCCTGTCAACAGCCCAATTAACAATATTAATTTTAATTCCAAAAAAAAAAAAAAAAATTGATTTCGTACACATACGTAGCAGCTGGTGTGGTGATGTGATTGTTTCTTTTTCTTTTCTTTTCCTACTGCTTTTGTGTCTCAAATCCGTGAAATAACCCTTTGATAAGTTTTAAGTAATTATTAGTGAGGTAGTTTAATTAGGTAACGGCCATCTTATCTCCCCGTTAGAAATCAAATCAAATCAAAATAAACTACAACGATTATAAATTAAATCAAAGATGATGTGAAAAGTAAGTTCACGATTATACTAGCTAGAGTCTACATCTTGCGAGTGAAGTGATTAGGGCATGTTGTACTGGGGGACATTAATTTGGTTGGTCTGCAACTAGCTACCTGGGTGTACATGTTGTGGCACACATGCATCTGATGTGTTAACATATGACCCTTAGGCGAGACGTTGTCGCCATTGGATTTTCCACTAAACTTATTTACTATTTGTAATTCCTTTATTTAATCACCACCTTATTCCAACGACAGGTAGTCACGCTAGAACTAAATGATCAAATCAACACCTACATATATATATATACATACAATACTGTAAAGTAGTGCATTAGTATATATATACCTCAACTCTCTCGATCTCTTTCTCATCATGATTGTGGAAAATGTTTACTTCCAACCAATTAATATACTCCAGCTAGTGTGTTACTTGATTATGGATACACTCTTTTAGTATTTCTCTGGCACATTTCAATAGTACTTTATATTATTAACTTTTAGTTATGCGCTTGTGACTGTAATTAATTACTAAAGCACTTACATATATTAAAGAATATTATTAATTAAAACACAATTGATCTTGTGTTCTGCACGGGATGGACACAAGTTGTATATTAAATTAAGGACACAAATGATCGATGATACAATAGATCACACAACGAAACCCATGTCGAGAGAACCAGCAAAATAATGTAGGAATTCAACAAGCACCAAAGCTTGATGGTGTGCCGACGGAAGATATCTTTTTTTTTTTTTTTGATGAATAAGTAGAACTATTATTAACAAATGAATCAACTGTACAGAGAAACCAACAAAACACCAAAACACATTACAAACTAACACTAACTCAGTATGTTAACATCAATATTCCATTTGTGACACAAGTTGATGTTTTCCAGAGTCTTCTTGAACTTCCCTTTCCCAGAAACCCGGAACCTTACCTCCCAGAAAATTAACTTCAATATCTGCTCTTCATTTCTAGGTTGACTTCCAAACTTTATCTCATTTCTTGTTCTCCAAAGACCGTATACAGCAGAGCTCAATATCAGTTTACATATTGACCCCATCAAGGACTTAGTCTTCCAAGTTCTACACCCTTCTTCTATCAAACCATCCCAACTAGTAGGAGGATTTAAGACATCACAACGTTGTAAACAGGTTTTCCAAATTCGGGAACTAAACCCACATGAAAAGAATAAGTGGTCACGACTTTCAGTTCCATTTCTGCAGAAGACACAATTTGTATCCCCCTCATAACCCCAAGCCAGCAATCGATCGCCAGTGGTGAGCCTATTATTGACTGCTAACCAAAGGATAAATGCTTGTTTTGGAATAGCATGCTGATGCCAAACCAGCGGACACCAGTTGACAATGGCCTTTTTCTGTCGAAGATAATTCCAAGTATCAGAGCAATCATAGGAACCAGAACGAGATATGAACCACACAGGCTTATCAATCTCACCAATAGGCACTTCAGGTAACCTACTCTGTATATCAACTAACATCTCAGATCGTGCAGGCTTCTAGCACCATACTCCATTTTTTAAAACAGAATCCAGTTTAACGTCTAACCGACTATGAGAATCATACACAACTCTATAGCCAAATCTATCAACCAAGCCTCCAAATGGGTGCCAATTATCAATCCACATATGAATCTGACTCCCCGTGCCTACTTCAAACTTAATGAAGTCTCTAGCTAGGCCACGCATCTTCAATAACTTTCTCCAATTTCAAGAACTATTTTGAGGAATGCTCACACTCCAAAAGCTCTTCCCCTTTAGACGGAAGATATCTTTGATGTTTAAGTTAACGAAGGGTACTTATAAAAGGTTCATACCTAAAAACGGTTGTCCCTTCCTTACATGCACGAATGGCTTCTCCCGTGCATAGCTTAAGCCACATGTTGCACGGTTTGTTGGTCAAGACCCTATTTTACGTGGCGTTCAGTTGGCCTCCTTTAGTGAGGCATGTCCTTAAGAGGGTAGTGACACCATATCCCTGCCTAGCCTCCTCTCATTATTAAGAGTAATCTGAAAACATGCAGTACTTTATCGTGTGCTATGCACGGGATTGACACCAGTTATAGAATAAATTTATTATTACATATTGGAAAGCGAATTTGAGAAGAAAAAGATACAATTAAAGCACCTAAATACATATTCTTTTTATTGTGCGTTCTTATGTGCATCAACTTTCCTTGTTGCTCCACGCATGCCTTAATTCCATACATTGGACACTTAAGAGAGAGAGAGAGAGAGAGAGAGATTTCTTTGTTATGGTCAACCTATGAGGACAAAGAGAGATGGGAATTTCATAATTCCACGAACCGGATTCCTTTCTCTACTCATTTCCTTCCTTAGATTAATACTCAGCCCCACAAGCTTCTCACAAGAAGACCTTTTCACACATTCCTCCATTTCTTTGGATCCAGAAGATCGACCTCGCCTCCATATATAGTTTTGTTATTGCGTGTTCTACTTCAACAAGAATAATGGGTCTCTCTGAAGTTTGTAACACAGGCCTCGCTCTTGCTCTAGTCTCCCATCACGAGTACAAGCCATCAGAAAATCATCTCTCGCATCCTGATCATCAAGAGAAGAAGAAGAAGAGGAAGAAGGAGAAGGAGAAGGAGATGGAGAAGGAGAAATTCTCCTTAAAGTATGACCACCTGTTCCCTTCTCTGACGTTGGGCCCATCAGATGAAACTTACACACACCAATTGGCTACAGATCAGATGGTCGACGCAGGAAAAGTATCCGGTGAATCTGTGCATTTGCATAAACAGGCCTCTTCTCTTAGTGCAGCGTCTTCATTTTCTAACTCATCTGAGGGTGAAGAGGTTGAGGTGGAGAAAGTCTCCTCAAGGATAAGCAATGAAGATGAAGAGGCTAGTCCAAGGAAAAAACTTAGGCTTACCAAAGAACAGTCGGCTATTTTAGAAGATAGCTTTAAAGAACACGCCACTCTCAATCCTGTATACCATCTTTCTTTATCTTCATATCCCCCCTCGATCTATTGTAGCAGCTTCCATTATTATGGAAGTGATGCATTTCTTTTCTGTGACTGATAGTTTCTTTCTGTTTTTTTTTTTTTTTTTTTTTTTTTTTTTTTGGAATTATTAGAAGCAAAAGCAAGATTTATCACGGCAGCTGAGTCTACGGCCGCGACAAGTAGAAGTGTGGTTCCAGAACAGGAGAGCAAGGTTCTTCTAACTAACCTTGATTTGGGCCTTGAAAGATAATCTTCTCCAAAGTTTTTTTTTTTCTTTTTTTTTTAACCGGGCGGGTATCTAGGACTTCGGCTCGACTAGATCCCGGGACACCTTGAAAACAACTTCCATCACATAGGTCGAGTAAAGCTCGAACTTTCGCCGAACCTTCAACTTGATGCTTCATAACGCATCAAGTGACTTACCATTCGAGCCAACTTTTGGATAATTTTCTCCAAAGTTTTTTAATGTTTGAATGAATGAGTTTTCATTTGTTTTCCTCCACTCTATGTATAGGACTAAGCTGAAGCAGACAGAAGTAGATTGTGAATTGTTGAAGAAATGCTGTGAGACACTAACAGAGGAGAACAAGAGGCTAGAGAAAGAGCTCCAAGAGTTGAAGTCGCTGAAACTAGCTGCGCCTTTTTATATGCAGCTTTCCGCAGCCACCCTCACGATGTGCCCCTCTTGCGAAAGGATTTGTAATGCTGGGGATGGCTCTTCTACGACTCCTTTCTCAATTGTGGCGCCCAAACCTCACTTCTATAATCCCTTCAACCATCCATCGGCAGCTTGCTAGGCAACGTAAAAGTCCCGAACACCGATATTTTTGTTCAGGGCTTCTGTGTCATATAGGAAGAATTAGCTTAATTAATTTGTAAAGACTATTTCTGTGATATAAGAATTAGTTAATTAAGTTTGTAGGAAGTCTCTCTTTCTATTTGTTATTATAGAAAACCATATATGTAGTTGATGAAGGGATTCTTAGTTACGTTTTTGTTGTAGTTGATTGCTTGAAAAATATGATCACTCACTGTCATGATTGCGATTCATTTATTTATTATTTGTTATCAATTGTGGACAAGGCCATGCCAATTATTAATATGGTAATTAGACACCTGTCAAATTAACGAACAAAGAAGATCGACTAAATGGGAGAAGTATCTTACCTTCCTACTCTATATTATATTATGCTCAATTTGTTTTGGTGTAAATATATTTTTTAAAAAATAATTTTTGTAATTTTAGGCGTTTAGTACGATAAAAAATAACAGTTAAACCGAAAATATTTTAGTTTGACCAAAAAAGCTTATTCAGTTTCAGAAAATAATTTACTTTTTAAATTTTGTAAATCATTTTTCGAATTTGAATTTTTAATTCTCAAATCACTGAACCATCGTTAGACCGTACCACCCCACCAAGACAGATCCGGGCCACTGCTAGCTTACCACCAAACCACCATGGACCATCACTGAGGTGCCCTCGGGCTAAAGCTGGACCACCATCGATCCACCCTAGACCAATACCGTGCCACCGCCGAACCATCACCGATCCACCCCTTGACTACCACTAAGCCACCCCCAGACCATCGCCGAGCCACCCCCGGACCATTATCGAGCCAATCCTAGACCACAGCCGACCCATCCTTGGACCACTACTAAGCCACCCCCGGACCACCGCCAAGCCCCCCAAAACCACCTCGGGACTACCACATAGCCACCTCTGAACGACTACCAAACCACTACCAAGACACCCCTAGACCACCACCAAGCAATTACTTTATTAATATTTTTACATTGTGAATAAAAATTGATTTTTATAGATTAATATGATTTAATGAAAATATAAATATATATATATATATATATATATATATATATATATATATATATATATATATGTGATTTTTCGTACGCGCCAAACGCCGAAATTTTTTTTTTTACTAAAAACATATTCTTGAAAAATGATTTTCCTAAAAATATTTGACAACGAAAAACATTTTACGCTGAAACAAACGGAGCATTAGTTTGTTTGTTTGGAGCTACAGAGGCTTCTAAACTCTTGGAGGATATTGATAACCTACTACACCAACAAACCAAGTCTCTAGTCAAGGATCAAGGATAATGATAAGATACTTATAGAATATTTTTCTCAAGAGAATTTGAAAAACACAAGTTTGACTCCAATGCAAGATACCCAATTATCAACAAATTATGAACAAAATATGCAGCAGTAAAATAATTCTAAGTTGTCAGGCTCTTTGAAAGCAATAGTGTTTTCTAGGGAAAGGTTGAACAATGTAGATAAGATCAAAAGCTTTTTGAGGCTTGCAGGTTATTATAGATGATTCATAAAGGGTTTTTATAAGCTCTCAGGCCCTTTGACCGCCATCACAAGGAAGAATACTTGTTTCTGGTAGAGCAATACTTGCGATGAATTCTTCCAGGAACTACAGAAGCGACTAGTGACTACACTAGTGTTGACCCTCACTATGGAGTTGGGAAGTTTCGTAGCATATAGTGATGCCTTGAAGAAAGGCTTTGGGTGAGTTCTTATGCAGAACGAGAAGCTAAAAAGCTACAAACAGAATTACCCAGTGTATGACCTAGAGCTAGTAGTTGATATATATATTTTTGTCAAGATTCGGAGATACTACTTGGTATCTAGAGTTCATCAAGAATTATGATTGCGACATTAACTATCACCCATGCAAGGCTAATGTGGTAGCAAATGCATTAAGGAGGAAGTAGACAGGAGGAGTAGCATCTTTGTGGATTACCCAGTTGTAGCTAATCACGGACCTCAAGAAGTTCAGTTTGGAGGTTGTAACAAAGGGAAGGCCTACAATTTTAGTTAGTCTAGTACTTCAGCCAGAACAAATAAAAAAATCAAGGCTGCTCAAGAGAAAGAATCTGTAATACCCCAAACATTAATTAGGGTTAAGTACGTTCTAATGCTAAACTGAAAAATGCTAGGGTTGGTTCTCAGTTGCTAAAGTATGAGATCTTCTACTTTTAAAGAATTTCATGTCTGGCCAAACATTCGAAGTTAGATTCAAACAGTCAGTGTAAAATGTTAGAAGTTTCCATCAAGCAATCGGTGAGGAATGTTCAAAGTTTCCATTGAGCGATCAGTGAGGAACATTTGAAGTTTCCGTCGAACGTTCGATGTCTGTCTGAATATTTTTTTTTAAAAAAAATTGGACATGCACCTCAGGCCATGTGTGATCTTGAACGTCCTTAAATAGAATCCTACGCCCCATAACCTCCATTTTTTGCCCCCTTCAGTTCAAAGAACCTTAGAGAGAGAGAGAGAGAGAAGATGCTCTCTTGTGGCTTATTCTTCAAATGAGATTCGGTATTTGAAAATTCAGAGACAGTTTCTAAGAGGAATTAAGCGATCGATGTAAGCAAGTTACATTTGTGCTAATAGTTTCATAAATATTGACTGGGTGCATTTTATGTCCAATGTCTTTACAGAAAAACTTGGGATTACCTTTTTAAGATTCTGAAGAGTATGAAAATATCTTATGAATGGAATGTGTTACATGAATTACTTGTATAAATGTTGCCTCAAATGATGCATGAAATATTTTAAAGGCTGCTTTATTATGCATAAACAAAATGAAATGCTTATCTGATTATATGTAAAATGGAATAATGAATGGTGACACCAATGTTTACGTGCGAGTGTGTAATTTAATAACTGTAAGGCACTGTAACACACCCTTGGTTGGGGTGTGGCCTCACCAACCATTAGCCCTAAGTAAAGTGAGTTATGTTGATAGGGTTCCGAAGATAGGGGTACAACAAACCAATCATTGCCTTACCCTAGGGGCTAGGCAGAGCTAGAGATGTTTATATGGTAGCCTGATCATGCCTTGTAGATGGAAAAAGTAGTTGCAAGAAAAGCAAGAACTGCATGACCTTGTTTTATAGATGGCACAAGTATTTGCAAGCAAAGCAAATACTGTCATTACTTTGTAGATGGCAGAAATAGTGACAAACAAAGTAAAGACAATGACAAATGTTTACATAAAGCTAATATGTATGAAATTGATACGATTATGAAAAAAATTATCACAGTAAATGTTTTAAGAGAAATGATTTTAAGAGCTAATATTCTTATCTGCATATGAATTGTTCACAGTCACACACTAGTATCAGCTTACTTGCTTACTAAGTGGTGAACTTACGCTTACTTTCTCAACGTGTAACACATCCACATTGATAATAGAGATGCCAATTAGGTTTTTAAGTAAGAAGGACCGCAAGGTACACGCAACCGTGTGGAGTAGTGTTACTGATAACGATTAAGGACCCATTGCAGTATCTCGGAGATCGCTTGTGGTAAGTAGTACTTTTCAGATGATGCTAGTGACCTAGTGTATTTGAGTATAAAGGTTTAGTTTTAAAACAATTTTTTTATAGGGATCAGATGTATATGGTAAGGATTTCAGTTAATGAAATGATTCTTAGTAAATGCTCTAGTTGTAATTAATAATGTTAGTAGAAAATCTTATGTTTTGATAAGTATACATCCCTTGGTCTTATTCCTTGGGAGAATTAAACGGGGAAGCATATTGAAAAGTTTATTACGAGTTAATTAATTTTTCGAGGTGTTACAGACCCGAAATGTTAAAATGTTAGATAATAATTAGGGATAGGGGAGGATTCCATTTCTATTCTCTTAGAGGATGGAATGCTTGTGTACCATATGTTAAATAAAACATAAGAGATAGAAGGGAAGGAGAGAACACGAAGGAGAGAAAATGACTACATTGCTTCTTATTTCATTGAGTGCTTTTGATTACAAAAGATATGAATGTAACGACCCGTCTTTTACAAAAAAGCGTAAGTAATTTTATTTTTTTTACACGTGCCGTTATGACACCACTAACGATGTCAACAGAGTATAAATTGGCAGCGGAATATATATATATATATATATATATATATATATATATATATTTCTACTATATTAGAACATTGTCAACACTTCAAAGCTTCTAATAAAAATACCTCATATTATAAAAGTATGTGTAATCAAGTTATTACACATAAGACAATACTTATACCACATAGGGCATGAATATAATACAACCCAAAATAGCCAAAGTATTATCATTACAATCCAACTGAAATATAGATATAACGTATATATCCGAATAATATCACAATAGACTACTACATAGTAGCCTACAAAAATGGAGACTGTACAGTCTCAAAGCCTACTATCAGGATCCGATTAACCTTCAGGGAAATCTTGGTATTCCTCGTCCTCATAACCTGTTTTAATATTTAATATGGGGAAATGAATAATACAAAGAAAGTACCTAAGTGAGTCAACTGTTTCCAATAATATGATGGCTATTGATTTACTTATAAAATGTAACATAATGTATTTAGCTTCATAGATATATGTATATACCATTCATGTTCTGCAAGCATGATAGGAATATAAACATAAAGATAAAGCAGTAATATGACAGTTTTATATGCAATGTATTAATTATTCTTCTTTTGCACTCCTCTCGTTATGCGATCAAAACTAGATCTCAACCAAAACTAGGTCCGGTTAACGCGTGGGAGAAAACCAAAACTAGGTTCCACTGGAAGCCAAAACTAGGTTCCACTCACTTAAAGCTTATTCGTTTAATGGCTACTGAACACCAAAACTAGGGTCCAATACCTATTATTTATTAATGTTATGGAAGCCAAAACTAGGTTCCACTGGTAGGCCAAAACTAGGTCTCACCAGCTCGTTATTAAGCAGTTTAATTAAAATAGAAAATATGCAAAATCACATGCACAAACAAATAAATAAAACAATAAGCATAATATTAAGGAAAAGTCCACCAGCGTCGTTCTCAGTAACTATAAAGATACTTACAGTTCTCACTTGAGAGATAATCCTCTATAACTGCATAATTACATTTATATATTAATTAATTAGTAAATGAGGTTAAACAAACTTACTTATATTTTATTCGGCTATCGCAACGGTTATAAATATAAACCTATCTTATATTTATAAAATACTCATTTTTTCCGCAAATGAACATAGCATTTAAAAATATTGTTATTTTGTCTCTTTTAACAAGCGGAATAACAACATTAGTTAATTAAATACTAGACATTATTTTAAAACATTTTGAACAGTAAATTCTCTTTCCCTTTTAAACATCATTATATATATATACAACATACACCTAAATAAGCATTTATTCAAAACACCCCTTTTTATTTTTCTTTTTTTTTTCTTTTTTATTTTTAGAAATATTCCTATTTCTTTCAATTCACCCTTACGCGTGCAACTCCTCCTCTCCAACTTATTGTTGACCCTACCACAATCTCACCTATCACTTTCACTCTCTTTCGGTCAAAACACATAACACACACCCACTTTCATTTTCATAAAAATTCTCCACACACCCACGTGCTCCTCTCCTCTTCTTGCTTATATATATATATATATATATATATATATATATATATATATATATATATATATATATATATATATATATATATATATATATATTTATGCTCAAAAGCTCACTCACATACTGCCCTTCCAACGTTTAAGACCCATATACATTATTTCATCATTTTCTTCCAAAACACTTGCTGTCACATTAAAACATATCCAGATTTTTATAAAAATTCTTCCTCTTATTCATCACTCACAGTTTCATACCCATTTACACTACCTTCTTCTTCTTTTATCAAACCTTCATCTTTCTTCTTTTAACCCACAAAACCAGCACGTTACAATCACCATCAACAGGTTACATATATATATATATACACACACACACACACACATACACATAAGCATCCATTTCATACATAGAAGTTATTCTAATGATTCATTCTTTAAACATAAATATAAACTAAGTGTATAACTTACTGGTTTACTGCTCTACGAACTAAAAGTCTCTTAAAATCGCTCCAAAAACGATCCACTCCAAGAAAAAGAGCTGCTGTCCAGAATACTCTGTTTTTTGTTCAAAAATAGAGGTTGCTTTGGCTGGTTTCTCTACTGGTTTACAAGTGTTTGGGAGAGGTTTATGGCTTCACTCTTAATGCTTTATATGAAGGAAATAGAAGGGATTAATCAGAACTTGAAATAAAAGATTCAGCAGTTCTAAAAACCAAGAACAACGAAAATTTCTCCAGCAGCGTTTCCACCAACAAAATTCTGTCTTCCCATTGGCGTAGCAACCAAACCCATGCATCCTTATATAATAGCTTTGAAGGGATAGGATCAAAGCAGTAAGGAATTACTCAAGGGCTGGATTTAGAGCAGCTGTCTTCAAATAATGAATGAAGGAATAATATATCTTATCTAATAATTATCATCTTATCTTCAATGAACTAAGTTACCCATAAACCGAACCGTGCTAACGAGGGTAATTGAATCAGTTTTTGATCTTTTGGAATTGTTTCTAGAAACTGAGTTAAAAGATATTTTTATTTTTACCGTCTTTTGTTGCTCACATGTATATTGTACTACACTGCAGACTTAATGCTCAAGTGCCTATTGACTAACCTCATGCTTTTATTTCTTTCTTTAATCCAAGTACTTAAATGATATATATATATATATACACACACATGTGATTTTACCGGGTATTACAATGAATATATAGGCTAATATAGGAGAGCACATCACACACAATCAGGAAATATTAAAGTGAAAAATATTGAGGAAATCAGGTAGAAAAATAAGAAAAGATATTGGAGAGGAAATCAATGAGATATTTTTGATATGCTGTAATGGCTCTTTATTCTCTAACACTCCCCCGCAAACTGATGGGAGGAACTTCCTTTACTTTGTCTTCTGCGTCGGATCATCATCATGAAACCCTCTTTTTTTTTTCTTTTCTTTTTTTTTTCTTTTTTTCTTTTTTTGTGTGTGTGTTGGCACGGGTTTGCAAACTATACCTCAAAGGCTAAAAATAAAGCCAACTATGGGCCAAAAGAAATTAAAGACAGGCTTGGGTTTTGAAACATTACCACAAACAAGAGATTGGGCCAACAATGGGCTTAAATGAGCTTGGGCCTTTGAACATTTGCCTCAAGCTTGAAATTAGGCCAACAATGGGCCAAAGAAAAGAAGGGCCAACTATGGGCCAAAGAGAGATTTTCCTTCTTTCTTTCTTTTTTTCTCTTTTTTTTTTTGGCAACATCTTCTTCATAGTACAGCACAAGACAAAACAAATAAAAGAAAAATAGACTAAAAAAAAAGGTCGATAGACAATAAAACCAAAACCAAAAAGAAAAAGAAACTGCAACTTGTGGACAACCTTAGGAGGAGAGTTCACAGTGGATGGAGAAGGCACGGAAATTGGAGGATTCGCGGCCGGATACAGTGCTAGAGGTGGGAGACTTGGCCGGTGGAGAAGTCGGGGAAGAATGCTGGAAAAGACGCCTGAGGTGGTGCTGCAATGGAGCACACAAACTTTGTGGCAAGGGACTATGATATGCATTTTTATTTTTATTTTTTGAGTGAAAGAGAGAAAATTTTGGGAGATGGAGATGAAAACTGAGATAGATTAGAAACTATGAGAGTTTCTGTGTGGATGGAGTTGAGATGTTGGGAGTGGCAATTATGAAGCTCTATTTTTAGACAGAACCATGTGATGGGTGAGACGTGTTTGATAAAATGGCTGAAAGAGTGTGCTGCAGCGAAGAAGAAACCAAGATCGTGAGGTGTTAGCCAAAGAGCTATGATACCATGTTAAATAAAATAGAAGAGATAGAAGGGAAGGAGAGAACACGAATGAGAGAAAATGACTACATTGCTTCTTATTTCATTGAGTGCTTTTGATTACAAAAGATATGAATATATAGGCTAATATAGGGGAGCACATCCCACACAATCAGGAAATATTAAAGTGGAAAATATTGAGGAAATCAGGTAGGAAAATAAGGAAAGAAATTGGAGAGGAAATCAATGAGATATTTTTGATATGCTGTAATGGCTCTTTATTCTCTAACACTATAATCATATATGTGTTCGAGAGGGTGGAGTTCTGAGGAAAGATATCATGGAAGAGGCCCACCAATCCCAATACACCATACGTCTTGGAAGCACTAAGATGTACAAAAATGTGAAAAGGACATATTAGTGGAACAATATAAAGAAGGAAATTGCAAGATATGTCGAGCAGTGCCCAACGTGTCAGTAAGTGAAAGCAGAACATCAAAGACAGATATGAATGCTTTGGCTGTTACTCGTGCCCAAATGGAAGTGGGATGAGATAGTCATCGACTTTGTGGTGGGATTACCGAGGGCACCACTCGGAGAAGATGCTATTTGGATAGTGGTTGACAGGCTAACGAAGACCGCCCACTTTATCCTAATGAAGGTTAAGGACTACATAGATAAGTTGGCAAGATTTTATGTTTAGTACATACTGCGACTACAGGGAGTGCCAACTACTATTGTGTCAGATCATGACCCTTGATTTACCTCGAGATTTTGGCAAAGTTTGCTGCAGGAGATGGGGACACAATTGAAGTTTAGTTTTGCATTCAAGTAACAGGCTGATGACCAATTAGTCAGAACTATTAATGACAAACTTGATGATATGTTGCGAGGATGTGTTTTAATTTGGATTCATGGGGAATTGGATACAATACCTACCGTTGATCTAGTTTACCTAACACAAAAACTACTCGGCAACCAACAGAATGTCGCCTTACGAGGTGCTCTACGAACATAAATGTCAATTGCTATTGTAGTGGCACAACGTTGAGGAGTAACAGTTGTTGGGCCCGATGTTGGTTTAGGACACAAGAGACAAGGTAGCTTTTGTCAGAATAAGGGTGACATTTGTAGTACAGACACTGTGACAACCCACCTCTATTCTCAACCCAAGGTAGCTACTGTTGCCACTCCTTTTGACACCTCAAACAATTGGTCAGAACTCTTTCCACCATGGCACCACCACTCTTCTACCATTACCACCTTAGTGGATGGACCCCAAATGCTCCACTCCAGGTGCAGATGCACCGTCAACCACCTACCAGAACTGCAAACAACACCATCCACTCAATTTCCACACAACAAGCCTAGTGATGTTCATACAGGATCAACTTCGGTTGATAATTATGTTTTTTGGGGTTTAATGAAAAGTAAGAATAATAAAAGGAACATAGGAAAACCGAATAGCTCTGATACCAAATGATAGGAACATAAGGGTTTCTATTGATTCAAAATAAAATAAAATAAAATCATTAAAAGGAAAAATGGATAAATCGATTGCTTAGAGGGAATCGAACCTCCAATTGATAACTTTGAAGGGATCAACCTCCAATTGTCTTAGCCAAAATTATGTTTATTTTTCACTGAATTACCATACAACATATACACTAAATCTATAGAATAATGTAAAACTTATTTAGGTAATAAAATCTAGGTTTTAGCCTATTAAGGAAATAGCCTATTAGGGAAATAAAAATCTAGGGTTCCTAACAAATAGATTGTGTGGTTTCCTCCATACCCTAAGAACATGTACAAACAAATTTCACTATTACAAAAACATAAAATCACAGAATCAAAATACAAAGACAAAAAGTAAAAATTCAATCTTGACAGCAATTTAGTCATAGCTCCAGAGAGGATCCTCGAAGGCGAAGAAGGCAATTGAGAATGCTGTTAGCGAAGCTTGTTGTAGCGGCCCATGGTAGACATTGTGGGTATCAACAAAAAAAACACATTTTTACTTAGCTCCTGACGAGCTTATAAGGGAGTTGGGGAAACTAAGAGGTAGATGTACAGTTGTAGAGAAAATACCATTTAAAGCGATGGGGAAAATAACCACTAAAATAGGATATTTTGGAGATCCGTCTTGAATTTTTGGTGGACCAAAAAGGCTCTACAAAAGACAGTTAGAGATGTTGTGATGGAGGAGGTCAAAAAGAGCGGCGAAACCTGTAACCCACATGCGAGGGATGTGGTTGGTGGATGGTTGAGCGAAGATCGGTGATTGAGGATGAGGCACATGCGGGTGGTGAAGATTGTGGTTTCTCAGTAGATATAACCTCTAATAACCCAAACAAATGACTAGAAAAGCTAAAGGAGAAGAAAAAAGGGAACTAACAAAGAGGAGATGGCCAGTGAAGAGGAAAACATGAGAGTTCTAGTGGGGAGAAGAGGGAAGATGATGTATTTCCTATTATTAAGGGATACTATTTAGATAAGGTAGTTGCAGTAGGATTGAAATAAGACTCTAATCTACATGAGAAGAGTATAATGGTAGTATTACAGTAAGACTCTCAAGAGTATGTAGTAGATATAGTAATCTATTCAAGTGATATAATGTTATCTAGTTGTTCTCAGACCTCTGTTTACTTTTCACTTTTTCATATCAGTTGTATTATTTAAAGACGTTTGTTGATGAATAAAGTATGTTGAATATTATTAAGTCAAATACAGTATTATTTTTTGTGAGTTTCAGGCTCACTCGAAACAACCAATCTATCTTTTACTGTGTTTTGTGTTAGTTGGTTCACATCAATTTGTATCAAAGCCGGATTAATTGTTTTTTTTACAGCAATCATCAATCCATGACTACACAACAACAACAACGTGATGACAAACTTCTTGAGATTCTGCACGAGGTACGCTCTATCATGGAGCATATCAGTGACTTGTGCCATCAAGTTGCCCTAAAACCCCAACCCAGCCTCCCACCACCGTGCACCAACACACAACCGACAAATGTTAACCTTTTACCACTTACCCCACTAGCACCACTCTTTCCCTTAACCTCACCCAAACCCAGTGTTAATGTCAATCCCCAAACAACCCATTTGACCACCCAACAACCCAAACACATCGTTAACCACCAACGTCCCCGCTGCATCATCAAATATTTCAAACGTGCCACAAGCCACCGTGCCGCTACTCCTTTTAGTTGCATATCACTGCACCGCCACCTCCCAACGCTGCCGATCTCACTGGTCTCACAAACCCCTTGCAAAGTCGTGCCATTTGGGTCATCTCCGCACATTAGTTCATTGGATATGTGGCTCATGAGAAAGAAGAAAAAGAGATACATTTCCTTTGTTTGGTGCAAAAAACGAAAAAGGAAAGAAAGTTTTGGTCAACAAGTCAAACTAATAAGAAGAAAAAAGAAAAAGCATAAGATGTGCTTCTTAGAAGAAGGCAAGAGAAAAAAGAAATCAAAAAGAAAAAGGTCATGTGATTGAAAGGTAAGTGGTCATTTGATTGTCTGACATGTGTAACGTACAGTGGGGCAATAGTGGAGCGCCTTGATGTTAGTCATTTTTAATATTTGTTATTTTAACAGTTGTTAAGTGATAGTTTTAGAAGTGTTAATTGGTTTTTATTGTCAGTATTTTAGTTTTCATAATTCTTTCTTGAGGACAAGAAAGTTGTTAGGGCAATGGAATGATGTATTCATATTATTTAGGGATACTATCTAGATAAGGTAGTAGCAGTAGGATTGGAATAAGACTCTTATCTATTTGATAAGAGTATAATGATAGTATTACAGTAGGACTCGCAAAAGTACGTAGTAGATATAGTGACCTATTCAAGTTTGTTGATGAATAAAGTATATTGAATATTATTAAGTCAAACACAGTCTTCTGTATTTTTAGGAGTTCATAGTTCACTCAAAACAGATAGCTTTTACGAGGGAGAGGGTGAGTATTTTTTCTAACACAAATAAGGTGGGGTTAGATCAGCGACTAAACCAGTTTTGTTGATAGGTAAAATTTTGGCAGTTAAGCATGAATCTTAAAAGAAACAAACTAAATGTGGAAGTTTCTTGTGATCGAAGTAGTTTTGCTGATGAAGAAACCTGTACATCAGCTGTGATAAAACTCATTGGAGATTTCTGGGAAATTCCTCCAAAGACCTAGATACAGAAGGATGCCCGTCATGATCTTACAAACAATACTTAAAAAATAAAAAAAAAATAAAAAAATAAAAAAAAATCCATTTGATAATCTATAAAATTGTCTTGCTTTTTTGGTAATTGGAAAAAAGAAAAAACGAAAAAAAACAGAGTCAATTATGAGTGTATCCTTTCAGAGATGTGGTGGGTCATATTCTCATCTCCAACTAGTTGTTAGAGGCAAGAGATTTTACGTAATTCGGTCTATGACGTGCGTCCACATGATAAAATATATATAAAGAGTTATATTATGCTCTTATTGCTTGATGAATTTACAATACAAATGATTCATATTTATAGGGATGTAAGGAGGCTAGGATACAAAAAGGTATGAAAGAATATTATATCAAATCGTACAATCTCATATATTCTACTACCATATCCAATCACAATTATATAGAGAATATATTCTCTAACACTAGTGTCCCTTTCTATTCATTTTCAAATATATATATATATAAGTCGATTCCCGACTATTCTTATGAAGGCCCTGTCGCCTTTGTATTTTATTTTTGTGTAATTCCCCTTTTCACCTTTTTCACTCTATTTTTTTTAAAAAAAAAAAAAAAAAAAAAAAAAAAAAAAAAAAAAAACCAAAAATGTATCAAAGAGGGACCATGCTACCTGGCACTCATCCCATCACTCGTAAGCTCTGTTGCGTTGGTGCCTATCACAAAATCCATTACACCTGCAGGGTGTTGAGGGCGCATGGCAAATGCAGATAGATATTTTCACCAATTAATTTAATGGTGGCATGCGATCATCTAGTTGATCTTTTAGAATTGGAAAATAAATAAAATTAATTTCCAATACCAATTTAGCTTTGACTTCACGAAGGGAAAAAACAAAAAACAAAAAAAGAGGTAGATCGTTAAAAAGCTTTTTTTTATTGAAACAAAAGTGAAATCAACTTGTAATGCTAGAGATAAAGAGGGATGTGAAATTTTGGCTCGCTGTTCATGCTTGAATGTTGGATTTGAGTAGTGTTGAAGTATAGACGTAAGATTATATATATGGGTCAACCTCTAACTTGATCTATCTAATTAAACAGATCAACATATATTTTTAACCCTCACTTTCTAATTTGTTATTGGGTTCGCCGATCATGTCAAAATCTTTTTGTTATTATGTCACGTGTTGGGTTTGAGTCGTGTCGAAGCAAATGTATAAGACTATATATATAAGTCAACATACTCTAACTGAACCCATTTAATAAACGAGTCAAACTCATCGACCCTAATTCTTTAATTTCATGTTAAATTTTCAAATCATATCAAAAATTATCGGCCCTAATAAAATTCACTCTATAAAGTGAAAGATGGTGAGGTAGCTTTTAGCAGCTCAATCACACAAATTAAAGCGAACTATCTGGGGAAGTCCTTAATCGATGGCGCACCAAATGTGGTCGTAGATATATATCATCGATGGTCACTGCTGTCGTGATCATATATATTAACCAATTAAATCTCACCATTAATTAGTTGTGATCATTGTCATTTCAATTGTTTATAATTGTAGGTTGTAGGCAGAATTTAGGCCGCCCCAATGCATAAAGGTTCAATTAATTAAGAATTCTTTTATCGGTTTAATTTGTTTTATTATTAGGTGCAAAATTAAAGAGGTCGGGGATTTAGAGGTTTGTGTGGTTGATGACTACATGAATGAGGAAACTTTTCCCCGTTAGAATATTAATACACATTAATTTACCCTAAAAAGTTGAACAAAAGCAAATAATAATGCTAACACAAGAAAAGGATCGATACACGTAAGATCTCGTAAATATTGTAGAATATCACAGCCACGCTTCAGACATGCTACGTACTGTGTCGATTAGCCAACACTAACAACATATATATATATATATATATATATATCATGAAAATCTGATTTTCTAGGCCAGATGAATCGCCACCAAGATGTCTAGTTGCATGTTGGTTGTTATTTCCATGTGATTATTTCGACTTTTGACTCAAACGGGTTGATGATTTTTTATTCTTTCTTTTGGGTCTGACAAATAGGTTTATGATACCGTGACATAATTCAAAAAGCAAGAATATGGAAAAACTATCCAAATCATGTTCATATTCTAATTAATATTGTATCATAAAAAGCACAATTACAAATTAAAAAGGATAACGAAACAAACATCCAAATGTTCATACCCTAATATATATTGTATAATGAAGAGCACAATGACACTTGGACTCTTTCCTTACTCTCCGATCCCTAGGATTTAAATTTTCTAGGTCATATTTTATTGTAATTAATTAACTGGTGGGCTATGATCTTTCTTAGCCGAGTACGTACCTCTTTCACCTGACATAATAACGCATGCTTCTCTTCCACCGATCGATTTGATCCAACCTTCAAAAGTGTTTTTCTTACTGTACGTGGTTTAATTTTTATACGATTGCTACAATTGGTGTAGTGTAAGCAATTTTGATATTGCTTTGTCACTTCAAACCACCATTTCTGGCAGCCAATCCAATGGGTTGTGCCACTTATTTGAACATTCCCAATAGTTTTAACTTGTCACAATGGGTTGTGCCATTTATTTCAACATTTTCAATCATTTTTAAGTTGTTCTTTTCCACCGTTCGCTATTGTTGGATTGTCCACCTTTTTTTTTTTTTTTTTTTTTTTTTTAATGTAATATTCACTTTCTCTTTTATCTTTATTCAAAAAAATAAAATAAAAACTACACCGGTGGGCTAACTAGGTAAAACTCACAGCAGAATATATATTTTCTTTGAGAGGCATGACATGGCTTATGCCATGAACGCATGCGTAGAGACTGCCATTGCAGAATTTGCAGGGGATACAATTCCCCACACAATAGCGTCACAAATATATATATAGTGATGGTTGTTGGTTTCAAGGGAAGGTTCAAATAGGCTCGTCGGTGTCCATTTTTGCTTATATAACCGCCTTAAGCAATCCCTTGAAATAACCGAATTATTTGTTTAACCCATTTCCTACCTATTATATATAATGCTTGGTGGGTCGGAAGGTTAGGTGCGGGTGAAATCTAGGTTAGAAATTCCAATGTGATCGAAAAGAAAAAAACAAACAACTGAGACAGATCATATATATATATATGCTCCACCAGCGCAAACCAACTTTGTTTTTTTGTTGTACGAAGGGCATGCATGACAAGATTATTCATGACTCTTTTTGGTAACATCATTAGTGACTTCGTAAAGAGGTAAGTAGATAAACTTGTCCATTAACTTGAAAATGACTGAAAGTAACCTGTCCACCACAAAAACTTACCGGCTCCAATACAAAAACTTACTATCTAGCTAATATTCTTTCTGCTACTCGATCTCCAAGTTACACAAATCCAATATTATTTTTGCAATCCCAATGAACTGGATACCAACTCAACCCAAACTCTCGAAATAAAATAAATTGATGTCTAATCAAATTTGGTCTTTTTTAAATTACACACAAAAATAAAAAAATAAAGAAAAGAAGCTATACATATATGATGCGCCAATTTTTTTGATTTTTCTTTTTTATTTGGAAGAAATAAAAGTGAAAACTTTTTGTGTGTGTGTGAGAGCGTTTTTAAGAGTATTTTGTGTTTTTAGTTGTTTATTAATGTATTTTACTTAAAGAAAAGAAAATAAGGTCTCATTTGATTCGCATAATAGACCCCTCGAATGTTTGTTTGGTAAGAGTCTATTCCTTAGAATAGTTATTCCTATTAGAATAATTATCCGCTAAAAAAAAAAAAATAGAGGAATAGCTATTCCAATAGAAAAATATTACATTTTCTAAAAAAAAAAATCGAAACCCCAACCCCCCTTTACAGTGGCTGGCCGACCACCCATATGCGGCCACCCCCAGAGCATTTGGAGCTAGCACAGGCCACCGCCAATTCTCATCGGGGGTGGCCGGCCACCCACTAGTTTTCAATTTTGTTTGTTTGGTTTTTTTTTTTTTTGTTTTTTTTTTTTTTAAATTTGTGTTTTTTTTTTAAAAAAAAATAATAATAATGTGGGAGATTTTTTTTAGTAATTTTGGTTTGATTCCAATTAAAATATATGAGTTGTTACCAAACTAAAGATTAGAAATAACCATTCAACTCTACTCTCTTTTATTCTTGGTAATAACTATTTCATTTCTCAATGGAATACTCATTTTGCAAATCAAACGAGACGTAAAAGACTAAAATCAAAGCCGGTAACTAACATCACCAAAAACTGCTTACCTGCTGATGCTTTAGAAGTATGATAATTTAGGTTGGTAAAGCTAGGATGAAAGTGTGATACATATATTGCATGATAAAGCCAATAATTTATTTTAAGGGCCCAACTAAAATGTAGTTACAAGATTATTATTATTATTATTCTCTTTATATACTATATTGTTATTATATACATAAAGTATGCTAAACACAATTCAAAGTAGAAATGAAGTATTTTATAAGACGAAATGATAACTAGAACCATCAGGAGAGGGCAAATAACGGAAGTCTAAGTCACTTAAGCTATGAGATAGCCATCATTAATTATATCATATCACTCAATGTGAATAAAATCGCGTAAAGCATAAAACATTTATTTGAACTACAATTAATACCTCAAAAACATCTCTTAACAATTACAACCCAAAATCCATAAAAGATAACACCAGCTAACTATTACAAAATACAATACCGAGATCCACACATACCGAAATACAATCAAACACTTACGGTTCTCGCTCCATATCCAACCCTGGTGAAAGACTCTAAGCTCCAAATCGATCTAGAACCTGCTAAACTGCAAAACTCTGAAGTGTTTCATATGTAGAAAACAACATGAACTGCATAAGTCTACAACTTAATAAGTAAACATCACATAAAACAAACCATGAAATAAGCCCTTGATAGACTCAAAATGACTTTTCATAATACCATACACTTTTAGAAGGTTTTTACATGTGTTTAAGAAAATATATGATTGAAAATATAATGTAATAAATTCGTAAAGCGAGGCGTGGTTTCATGACAATTTCACTTTAAAGTATTTAATATATATATATATATATATATATATATATATATATATATATATATATATATATATATATATATATATATATATATATATATATATATATATATATATTAGAGTTTAAAACATAACATCTTTGCACATTTCACTTACTTTAAAACTATAACTTTATCTCATCACATCATTTCTTCTTTCTTCAACATCATCATACATGTATCTTACCCTCATACGGTTGAGGTCACCTTATTAAGCATTTCCGTCCCTTTTTATACCGGTATACGACGTACAAGATCCCTTATAGGTAATCCGTATCGTATCGGTTCCATTACCACAAGGGACCGTAAATATATTGGCTATGCCGTCGTACCGGCACCCTATTACAAGGTAACCATAACTCGTATCGGAGACCTGTCATTAAGTAATCGTAATGCATACTTACACCCTATTACAAAGTATCCGTACTCAGATCGGAATCCCTTACTGAATAATCTATACCGCATACCGACTCCCTTCTCAGAGTAATCATAACTCATTCCATATCTCATAACCATATCGTTTCATTATCTTTCATAGTTAAAACATGCTTGGTACGTAAAACATAATTTAGCATTTGATACGATGGGCTCACAACATGTCAACAAATTATATCATTTCATGTAGTAAGAATATCTTCAATTCTCATTTGCAACATCATGCAAGAAAGTTTATTTATAATTCCACAGTCAGTTTACTTACCATCACGCCTATCCTCTAAGTCCAGACATCTTAAAGCTCAACTTCATGATTTTGCAAGTCACACTCTAATATGAAACTAACCACATACTAAAACCCTAATGAAACATTAATTATGCATCTAAAAACCCTAAACCGATTAAAATAAGCATTATGTCATAGTATCAAACATTCGGTATCTACGTCGAACAATCGGCATCGATCGTTCAGCAGTTGTCGAACGTTCGGTCACAGGCGAAAAAATCATCTAATTCCAAATCTCTAACCAAACCTTAATCTAACAATATCAGTGGTTCCAACACTATTCCTCAAACAGTCCTATCCAGAAATATAGCCTTCAAGCACATCTAAGTTTGTCCTAAGCATTAAATATTCAACTCATCTCTAGATCTACCACAAATCTTCTAAAACAATTCAAGGGTAAACATTTAAACTCTCATACAATTGTTTAACCATTAAGATATCATATGCTAATTGACTAACAACAACAATAACAAAAACAAGATTAAGGCAAGGGGTTACTTCCTTTGAAGGTAAAACTACAAGAATCCACTCTCTCTCTCTCTAGGGTTTCTAAAGCAATGGGGCGTCAAAAATGGGTGGAAGGAACTTAAGGATGCTTATAAAGGCCTCCCATCAAATGTTCGAAGTCAAACGTTGAACTTTCGGAATCCCACTAGAGTGTTCGAGATCCAACTCGAACGTTTAGCATCGAGCATTTGAGATCCCATTCGAACGTTCAGCTAGACAGGAAATTCTTAAAAACTCTAACATCTCACAATACTTTACCAATTGAGAATCAACCCTAGCATCCTTAAGTTATATTTTAAGCACTTTTAACCCTTACTAAAAGTTCGGGGTATCACATAATCACACTAACAAATGTTGTCATCCTTGCACCTTGTTTCCATGGGAGGTGAAGACCTCCTTGAAGGTTAGAGGAAAAACAATGCAACTCTTCATTAAGAGTTGCATTGTGGTCTATAAATTAAGGGGGTTCTGAAGAACGAATTTCAATTCATTCATTTTTTCTGACAATCTATTCTCTTTGTTTTCCTCCTAGATTTCTACTCCAAAGGGATTATCCTTCCAAAACACTTGTCTTCAACCTTCCTTTGAGTTTCTTCACATCAACCATGAGGAAGACACGGATACGACTCCAATGTTATTGAATGGCTTGAATACAATTGTCTTAGAGAGAGGAGTCTATATATAAAGAAAATATATTGTAGGTGATGTGAAATAGTAAAGATAACCAAATATTGGAAATTTGATCGATTACTTATAGATTGCTGAGATAAATACCTAAAAAAATACATTATAATATGAAAAATATTCTATAAACTCTCACATGATGGTCTAGCCCCCTTCTTGGACAGGGAGCAAGGACATCCTCAGGCTAATAATCCAACCACAAATGAGCATGGAAGTCACCACTCTTGATATGGCAAGAAACCTTATATTTCTAACAATCTGCCTGCAGATTTGAAGCACAAGCTAAAGAAAAACAAAAAAAGACCCAAAAGAGATGGACTAATAATATTGCACCCTCATTAACTTCATATTCAGTTTCTTCTCACTATATACACTTACCGGCTAACAGTTGCCTTTACAGATATGCATAAGGGTTTACAGTACAAATGCTCCAAATTAAAATGTCTCTGCCCTATTACCTCCTTACATAATTCAAATCACATACAGCAAAGTAACACACTGGGGCTCCGGATCCTCTACCACACTGGAAACAAATAAAAGCATCCCAAATTGATGTAAATGGCACAATTACTACTGTAGTACTCCATCTTGAATGATCACCACCAGCAACGGATCACTAGCTTTCACCTAATTTATACTGGTGGCATTGCTTGTAAAAAAAGCTAGCTTTCACTAAATCATACCGATCGATGACTGAATTCACGAGGCCTTACTACTACACAATTCTCCGTTATATTTGATTTATATAAAACCATTACAACTTAAATAACAACCATGGATGGAAGAGAATCGTTGCTCAAGGTCCCAAACGGTAATGACCATCACCCATGTAATGGCCATCCATGTAGATAGTCGCATTCTGTGGATGCAGTCCATCCATCACCATAAACTGCATGTCTTCAGAAGGTTTCCAGTGCCGTTTTCTTTGGTTGATGAACCAATTATTTATTTGTTTCTGGTCTAAACCTGTTGATTCAGCTAATGCCACCTTTTCGGTCTCCTGTGTATTTAACACAAATTAATAGGCAATTTGTGAAAGACGTTATAGTTCAGTTTGAAGGGGGGGGGGGGGGTGGGTTACACATACCGAAGGATAAGGCCATTTGTAGTGCAATTCCCACCAACTAAGTAGCTTTTGTCTGGCATCTTTGGGCAGCTTGCCTTTCTTCTTCTTCTTGGAAAGCTCTTGCTTGAGGCTGCTTAGGTAACCACTATACTTCCTCAATAGGTGGTTTTTCAGTTCACGGTCTTCAGCACGTGGATCAATCTCAGGCAATTCTGTTTCCCCAGCGCTGTTGTCTTGATCCTCTTCAGACGAACCAACACCTTCACACTTCTCATGATCTGCTCATTTACTCAAATGGGAACGCAAAAACTGGATGGTTATGACCAATTTGATAAAAATGATATTACAGCATAGTATACACCAGTTACTCCTGGACGGTTATCATGCATTTTATCTCCATATTTTTTAAGAATAATGCTAGATATTATACTTATATCCTACAATTATCTAACAATGTTAAGGTAACACTTCAAATCAACTATGGGATTTTTTTATTATTTAATAATGATTAATACAATAGTTAGTTGGGGATTGCCGCGTCAACCTTATTTAATAAATGTTGGATAGAAATATATTATCTAGCATTTCGCATTCTCTAAACTTGACGAGGTTTACCTTACAAAATCCCACATGTTATAAACAAATGAAATGACATTTCAAATAAAAAAGTCAACATTTAAATTTTCTACGTCATGATTGAGAGGGACCATTCAGCTAACTTAACTGAATGTGATCACATTAAACATTCAACACAATGTATGTTCATGACAAATAATGATGAAAAATCTTAATGATATTGCCATGCAAAACAACTACAACTATCCGACATTGAAAATCTTTGTAAGGAAAAAGGTTACGATAAAAAGTCCGAGTGGATTTTGTTTCGTGATAAACCCCTTTTCAATTTTATGGGCTATACCTCATGAATCTTTTACGCTCTAGCTCTCTTTTTTTTTTTTTTCATTTTGATTCAATAAATTAACTCTTGCACCCACTGGGATAAGAACACATGATCTCTCTCCCACCAACCCTTGTTTAAGGGTGGTGGAAGTTCCATTGAGCTAAAGCAAACCCATTAAACTCTCACTAATACAAAGAGTCATTTTGAGTCTTTCATCTGCTAAACATAATATTATAAGGACATATATCACTTTTAAAAGTTAATTTGTAAGAAATGTATGTCCATATTTCAATCATTGATTGGATATTGGCTTATATATCCAGATCATAAATCCTATTAAACCATTCCTTTTAAACGCCATTTTCCCACTTTGCAATAATTTTAAATTCCCTTTCTTCCTTCTCAATAATGTCTGTCAACATCCATACTTAAACAACAATTGTATTTTTAGATATATTGCCTCATGTGGCTGACCAACTATGACAGAAAGGATGGCCAGCCACTATGCAAAAACCGCATGAACTTGAGAAAATGAATTAACAAATGTTGCTTAAAATTAAAATTAATTTGGGTTAAGAGAACTATGATTTACATTAATGATGCTCTATATAAGAAAAACAAAATCCGTTTAGAAGACGATATAGCCTCAACCTCAATGGGACAAAAAATGAAATCACATTCCTCAGACTTCAGATTATTTCTGCACATAAAACTGACGAATTCCAAACCAACATGTTAAATAACCAGGCGATAGAGACTTTGCCTTAAATATGACACAGAGTCGTAGAAACAAAATACATGTAGCTGTCTCCGATTAACAACAACCCCAATTTAATTGGAACTAAAGCTTAGTTGAATTGAACAAGTTAATGTATATATTATAAAGCATTCTCTACATCTAGAATAACAGCAGAAGTAATCATGTCAACAACTTTTATACATGAGATTTTAGCAACAACCAGAAGAGAGATGAAGATCTGACCAAGAGAGTCAACCCTTAAAATTATTATTAGAGACTATTAGCGTATGATTGACAAGTTCTAGTAACGATGAGGCCAATGGTAGAAACTAGAATTGCAACCACTACAAGAATTTGCTTCATTAGCGTCCAACTTTTTAGCGGCGACACAAAAGTGGCCGCTAATAGTAGACGGTAATAATCAAAAAAATTAATGTTAACATGTACCAAGCTAGTTGGTAGTGTATGATTGACAAGTTTTATATTTTTGCCATGTTGAGAATAAGATTGTATATTGAATCACACATAGTATTGTACATGAGGGGTCTATATATAGAGGTCAATAATACATACATACACCAATAGCCATTGTGGGACTATATACAATATATCTAACTTAATAGCCCCCCTTGAACTCAAGGTTGAATGCAAGAGACCAACTTGAGTTTGGAGACAAGATCGCGAAACAAGATGTAACCTTGTGAGGAGATTCACTAGCTGATCATGAGATGTAATAGAATGAAGCTACAGTGAGCCCAGAAGAAGATGATGACGGACGAAATGACAATCAATCTCAATATTTTTGGCCCGTTCATGAAAAACATCATTATGGACAATTTAAATAGCATTCCTATTGTCGCAACATATAAGAGTAGCAAAGGAGAGAGAGAAACGCATATCCTGTAATAGCCATTATAGCCAAAGAAGCTCCGAGGTGGTGTTAGCTAGAGAATGATATTATGCCTCAGTACTAGATCGAGCAACAACAATCTATTTCTTACATTGCCAAGAAATAAGATATGTGCCAAATAGGAAACAGTAACCAGTAACCAGTAGTAGGGAGGCGATCTGTAGGATCACCTGCCCAATCAGCATTAGTATAAGCACGCAACTGAAGAATGGACTGAGAGGAGAAATGGAGACCATGAAATAATGTCCCCTTGAGGTACCGAAGATATGAAGCACGCCCGCAAAATGAGTTGAGCGTGAAGCATCCATGAACTGACTCACCAAATAGACAACACATGAGATATCAAGCCGAGTGATAGTAAGACAAACAAGACTGCAAACCAAATGCCGATACAAAGTATAATCACAAAAAAGTTCGCCATCATGAGGATTGAGACGAGCATTAAGCTCAATCGCCGTGTCGGCGATCAAACTATTTATAAGATTGGCCTATGATAGCAGATTAGAGATGTATTTGACCTGTGTCAAATAGTAACATTAGAAGAAGAGGAAATCTCAAGACTAAGAAAATAGTTGAAAGGGCCAAGATCCTTAATCTGAAAATGCAGACTAAGAAACTGTTTTAGCACCTGAATACCAACTAGGTCGTCTCTATTGATAATCATGTCTTCAACATACAATAGAAGAATGGTGCCTTAATCTATGCAATGAAGAAACAAGGTTGAATCATAGGAGATGATAAAGTATCCAAGACTAGAGACAGTGGTACTAAATTTAGCAAACAAAGATCGAGGAGCTTGCTTATGTCTATATAGAGCTCGACGGAGATGACAAAACTTGTTTGGAGGATGGGAAAGTCTAAGAAGTGGATGCATATAGACTTCTTTGCTCAGATCACCATTAAGGAATGCATTTTTTATAACCATGTTAAAAATAGACCAATGGCGAGAGGCAACAACAGCTAGAAAAGCATAAACAAAAGAGAGGCAAGTAACAGGAGCAAAGGTCTATTCATAATCTACACTATACTTCTAAGTAAAACCTTTGGCCATTGTACTTGGCAATAGCACAATTTGAACAAGTCTTAATTTTGCAGACCCATTTACACTCGACAACAAACTTTTATGGAGGCAAGTCAACTAGATCCCCAAGTACGATTCTTGTATATAGCACCAAGTTCCCCTTTCATAACAGCTTACTAAAAAGGGTTAGCGGATGCCTCATGATAGAAGTGAAGTTCATGCAAAGCAGCTAAAGCATGAAAGCAATGACAATCCTCAAGATGGGATGGGAGAAATCTTACTCAGATGGATCAGCAAAAGTCATGTAGTGGAGTATTTGCAGGATACCTAGATTGAACAGAATTTGGAGACTCAAGCGAAGTGGCGTAAAGAGCAACAAATGAGTGAAGCCTGCTGAGAGTGGCCGGGTCGATTTGGCCCAAAATGCGTTGCACTGGGTTGATAGTGGGTCCAAACGACCTAAACCCTGTGGACCAGGTTGATGGTCGGGTCGATATGAGCTAAACCCTGATGAACGGACCTCAACCTGATAGACTAGGTTGATGGTTGGGCTGGTTTGGCTTGAATCCCAACAGACCGAATCGAACCCGGTAGATGGATTGGGCTAAACGGACCTGACATAGGTTGACCAGGTCACCTGGATCAGTGAAGCACGCGTGGTGCGCATGAAGATGACGGACCAATGTGTCTTCTAGTGCATGTACTCTGGTCGCCAACACGTGTTAGCATGTGAGGTATGTCACAGACAGGTGGTTGCGCATGGGAGAGCCAGCAACAAAGTTAGTTGACGCGTTCGGGTGTGTGCAATAGCGAGAATGGCTGAAACTGCACATATCCATCGATCTGGGGCTGAAAAATCACTTTTGGTGGTTATTTTGCTGAAAATAGGTATGGTGGCGGCGTGTGAGGCTCATTTACTTACTGCCGATACCATGTGGAGGTGCGTGCAATATGGGTGAAAAATCAATTACGGTTAGCAGTTATTGCCTCTAACTGCTAACCGCTAACTGCTAACCGTAATCGCCTTTATTCTATTTTTATAACTGTAACCGCCACAACTTAGGTGGTTACCAACTATAACTACACCACATAACTACTATTATATTTTGGCATTTTAGACTTATTTTTAGGTGTTAGGCCTTCATTGGACCTCTTTTTTGGGTTTATTTAAGATTTTTTTTTTTTTTTTTTTTTTTTTTTTTTTTTTTTTTTTTTTACCAAATGTATGGTGTCATTTAAAACCCCATATGAAGCAATTTTGTTCTATATATATTGGGGTAGGCGGTTAGTAGTTAGGCAGTTAGTATGCAATTATTAACTGTCCGCCTTTTCACCCCTAGTGTGCAAAGGTCAGTGAAGATGAGTCTTCCACATATCGATAGATCTATACCTTACAAACCTGTATTTGGTTTTAGATTTTCAAAATTTGGTTCGAGGAAGGCTAAGAAGACACTGACAGCACATACCGAGGCTCGTGGAGGCGCATGAAGGATGTGAAAAAACTGTGAGGTGCTCAGCGAGTACGCCAAGAAGGAGACACTAGGAAAACGCCAATGTCATTTGGTTAAGGCCACATAAAAGTTACTCTGATACCATGTTAAAAATAAGATTGTATATTAAATCATGCATAGTATTGTACAGAAAAGACCTATATATAGAGGCCAATAATACAGATACACACATTTATAACTGATTTGAGACAATGTGCAATATATGCAACCTAACATGCCAGAAATTGTGGCTCGAATTAAGGCCCAACATTGCTATATTGATTTTTCCAAGTAAGAAGTTCCGTTAGCATGAGTTCATGAAGAATTATAAAATATATCATTTTCTATATTGCAAAAATTCGACTAAATTGGAGACAGCAGATAGGAGGAAGAAGCCATAGGGTGAGGAAGCACTTTTCTTTTGATATGAGAAATGATTAAGCCATCCATGTTCTACTTTGCTAAACAATGATATATATCTGATTGAGCTAACAAAAATAAAAAATAGTAGCACGATATACCTAACGCATAATCGTAAAATCCATTAAATTCAAGCCAACAAGCCACGTAAAATGTTTAGAACTAATTCGGCAACAGCTGTATATGATCTTGAGACCAGAACAAAAGTTCACTGGCTTCAACCAACCAGGAAATCTTGCCAAACAACAACTCCCTCATTGCATTTTCAACATCAAATAACATAAATTAAAAATGAGAGACAGAGAACGCATCAGAGTCGATCACTTATCAATTTTGTACAAATTAACGAAAGAAATCATGTTTCTTTTAATAAAATAAGAAAAATTAAGTTATATTGGTTTATAAAACCTAAACATGCAAAAACAAGTTTATATGAGTTTGATTCATTCAATAAACGAGCCTAAATTTAGGTTAGAGTTCAATAAATAAATGAATTGAACTCAAAACATTGAGTTATGTGTGTATATATATATATATTCGTAAACAGTTTAATTATTTATTTAGCTTAAGTACATGCAAAAAATACAATCAAGAATACATTTATGTAAGATCGATGTTTTCCCACAAACTACGTTCAACCAAGCACACTACCACACTATAATAATAATTAAATTTTCAGCAGCAACCTCAACGCAATCATCTTCAGTCACATTTATTTTCAGCTGTACTACTATCGGATTACATCATACCGCCACCATGGCCACCCTCTTCTCAGTCTTTGGTCAAGGAATTATTGGACCCGATCTTGTTGGATCCATTGAGTTTTAGTTTTAGTTTTCATTTCTTGCATTGTTTTGCTAAATATTGGGGTGTTTGTTGGGTCTCTACCATTTTTTTATCACAGTTTATTTTTAATTTTTTTTCTATGGTATCTTGCTTTAAAATAAAAATTAAAAAAAAAGAAAAGAAAAAGAAAAAGAAAAAGAAAGGAAAATGGAACCAGCATTAAAATAGCAAAAAGAATAAAAATAAAAAATAAAAAATAAAAAAAAAATTCTCCTTGTTCATGTTTAATATGGTTGACCAGAAATACAACTCTGGATTTACGAATGGGGCGAAAAAGAAAACAAAACCCGTATATATATATATAATAACATGGACATTAATAAAGATTTATATTTTCTGACAAGACCGTGCAAGCTATATGCAAGGGGTACACTACCAAATGAGCTGAACAGCATCCTATGCCTATATATATATTTTATTTTTTTTTATTTTTTACTTTTACTTTTTTTTAGCTAGTAAAGAGAGAGGGTCCAATTTTGGTCTAAGACAATCAGGGAAATGACAACAATCAGAGTCAGATTTTATCACGGAAAGCTATAGAATAAGAGTCAGTGATTTACTTAGCCGATGAGAAAAAGATAACAGCCTTGATTTTCGGTAAGAAACCCTAATAAGAATGATTTGTCAGAATCCTCAGACCGTGTAAAACTGTAAAAGCCAACCCATTACAGAAGCGAACGTGTGTGTTTCATCATTGTTGTTTCTACAACCATACAAGTGCGCTTAGTCTTCGTCACTTTATGGGATTTTTTAAATAATAATAATAAAAAAAAAATCCAATATAAATTGGCCGGTCTCGTCATTAGGGTTTCGCTAAGCCACTCCTGACACAGATAGACGATCTATTTCTCCTTCACTAGTGGAAGGCGTTATCGGGTTCAAAGTTTCACTCATTGAAAACGTTAAGAAGTGAAATAAAATACGTATCTTCAGTTGCCAAGAGAAATTAAATAAAAATAAAAATAAAAATAAATAAAATAAAAATAGGCATATGTTAATATAGGTAAGGTAGATAGATATAAAAATGGAAAGAGGAATACCAGAGGAGAAGATTCGAACGGGACCATTGCTAAGCATATTGAGCTGAGTTTCGATTCTACGCATGAAATCCATTGCCTCTTGCATAGGCCTCGCTAGTTCATCCCGATATTTCACTAGCATGTCATAATAGGCTTCCTGATTTGCCATCCCAAATTTCGTTAAGATAATAAAGATGCTTGTTTTTTTTTCCAAAATTGACAGCTTAATTAAAATCATCAAGTTATGGGGAAGAGTGGCGGAATTAATCACCATGAACTGATCGAGTTCTGGGTCCTTCGAAGTCTCTCTTGAAGTCACCGACGATCGTTGCCGCGCCTCATACTCCTGGCGGGCGGCTGAGAGCCGAGCCACCACTTCAGCCGGAGCACCCACCTGTTTTTGTTACACCAAAAGAAAGATAAAGAGGCTTGATCAACCTTCTATGTGTATATATATATATATACATAATTTTCTTTTTTCTTTTTTTTTTTTATAACCGAGAGTTCGGGATTATTAGATCCCGATATACCGTTCAAAGCGCTCCCTCCATATTAATAGGATAAAGTCGGGCGTCGGACCTGATACCTCAAGAGACATCAGGACCAATATTCTAAGTACTCGAGTGATCCCCTTTGGTTCCCTTCTATGTGTATTCATCCAACTTTAATGTTCTAATGTAGACTGTGTGGTCGGTGAATATATATATATAGACATATATATATATATATATATATACCTTTTGGCAATCCATGTAAGCTTCCAAGAGGTTGGAATACTGAGGATGAGCCATGATCTTGGCTTTGATATCTTCAACATCACCGGAGTTCTCATTCCCTTGTTGTTGTTGATGCTGTTGCTGAACTCTCATCAAAGGGTAATGAAATTTCTGAACATGTTGCGAAGTGGTGGCTTCGGTCTTCACGATTGGGTGTGATTCCGATTGAAAACACTCTCCGCCGGATTGAAGAGGAAAGGAGTTGATGGGCATCTGGGTTTGCTGATTTCCCACGTTTGACCCACTGCTCGTCCTCCCATAACCAGAAGAATTCACTGCAAGCACCGGTGACGCGTACAGGAAATTCCCCCTCGGAGCTGAATTCTCGTTAAGGTGATTATTGTATTCCTCCATTCCTCGACAATCCCAGATGACAGAAACCACTTTAAAAAAAAAAATTACGAGGAAAGAAAAGAATTCTAAAACCCTAAAAAGCAAGAATTGAAATAGTTAGGTAGAGGAAGAACCAAAAGCCCTAGATGATGGAGACAGCCGGTAGCTTACAACCACGACTGAGTTTCTATTGTTTTGTTGTTTACCCACAAAAGAAAAGGGTCGGGACTGTGGAGAATTAGGAAGAAAATTAGCTGCAAGAGTTGGCTCAGGGAGGCCTTGAAGTAAAGTTGCACCAGGATTTGGGCATGATAGGGAAGCAGAAAGAGCAAATCAGAAGGGCTCGATATGAGGAAGAAGGAAAGAGAGGTTGCTATGCCGGAACCGGCAGCGGCTCCGTTACTTGGGTGACTGACAAGACTTTCTTTTCATGAAAGAAAAAGAAATATTTGAAAATTACAAAAAGCAAATAAGCTAGGCCAGGAGATAAGCTAGGCAACTATGGGATTGTAGATTTTTCTTCCTTCCTAGCTAGCTACCTTCCTCCTTTTTTTCATTTGTTATTATTATATACTACCCTTTTGTTTCACGGGACGTACGTTTTTATTTTCTTCATTTTTTTTTTCTGCGCTTTAGATAATTTTTAATTAATAGTACTGACTAAAAAGAGCTTTTAATTGACATTAATAATACTCTACTTTTTTACTTGTTTTGTGGGTACTGGCAACCAATTTGAACGGAAAGATATGGGTCTGTGGGTAAAACTTTTTAAATTCATTATATTGTTTTCAAAAGTGTTTTGATGTGATGTTAATGTAAAAATAATTTTTAATATTTTATAAGTATTTTATGTTTTGTGTTATTTATTAATATATTTTTTTTTTTTATACAAAATACAAAAAGTGGACTCATCCTACGTTCCTAGTGAGGCGATAAAGGGGTAGAACCGTAATAGAGTTGAACATAGTCGAGCGGTAAAAATTTAAATTTGGCTTATTTTATTTTAAGTATCTCTATGTTTAAAGCTAATTTATTTATTTTTTAAACAAACTTAAACTTATTCAAAAATTGGTTGATTAGAATAATGTTATAAATTACATTTCTATCTTACAACTATTATACAATACTCATACGTCAATCCTATGTCATAACCAACTCTTAAGTAATTCATTGTTACAAAATAATAATAATAATAAAATAATTTTATTATTGAGACTATCACATTCGCATCATAGAGTAGTACTTATAAGATAAAATATCATATATAGAATTGCACTTTTCTTTGTATAAAAGTAAAACTCGTCGTCATCAATGAAATATTATGCCTTTTAGGTAAATTTATGATAATTATTAGTTATTTAATTAATGCTAAAATAATTCTTTAGGGTTAATTAGATAACTTAACTTTTTTATTAGCTTATAAAAATTAAATTAATCAATATTCTATTTATAAACAATTATACATAATTTTTATCAAAAATTAAATTATTAATATTATTATTTATTACCTTGTCTAAAAGTTTAAACTATCAAATCTCCGGCACATAAAAAGCATTTTTATGGATACATTACACATTTCACGCACACGCATTCGTACACAGAAGCACACAAATATGCATGTACACTTATACATCAAGATTCATGTTTACAAGAGTTCAAGCTTTATCTATTATATTAAAAAGATGTTTTTTTTTTCATATTTTAAAATATTTAAGTATCTTCATTATAAAATTAAAAAACTTATTTTTATAAAAATAATGAAAATAAAATTATAGGAGTTTATATGAATTTAAACACTTTTTTTTCAAACTTAATTAGTTTAGTAAATAATTCTAGGGTCTGGATACCGACGGGTCCTAAGAGAGCCCCGTCTATCAAAAAGCCCAATCAACTTTTAGCAATACAAAAGAATGTAAGTCGCAGAGGGTTCAACAGCTAATAAGCCTAGCCAACTATCAGAATCTGAGTTCATCTTCACCAAATAGATGTCTTCAAATAGAAGATTCTCCCTCTACCAGTTCAGCTAACTAAATACTCACGCTATACTGTCACTCCTAACAGATTGAAGGAGAAAATATCCACGCTAGGTAAAAAAACCTCTTAGCAGGAGTCTCTCAAACTTTAGAAGGGTGTTGACCTACGTATGTAAAGAATCCATATGAGCCTCACAGGTATGAAATCTAATTCTTAATTAAAACTTTACTTAAATATCTTTCTTTATATACTTAATGACTTAGACATCGAAGTGACCTTACTGGCCGGATTCTACCGACAAATCCTTTTAATCCTTTCATTCTCAGTTTCTCTTGCGGAGCTCTACCTTTAAAAACAATCTTAAAATCAGTGTAGACCTTTGCACCAATACTAATCAAATCAAACTAAGATAAGTTTATTCTAGTGGAATTCGAACTGTTTATTTGAGTGGAACCCGAGCTGTAATGAATATATAGCTTGGAGTTTTTTGCTAAAAAGGACATGGTGTAGTTGATGGAAAATATATCACAGTCCTGATGGAGAAAGAGAAGCTGATTGCTCACTTTTACATGGCTATTAATTAGCGAATCATCTCCTCAATCAAGTACAAGGACGAGATTTATGGAAACACTAGACACCATGGCCATGAATCATGATCCACAAGTAGAGCTCCAAGATCGAGCCGGAGCTCTCCTCCACACGCAACAGAAACCTTAAGATCCATGACACGTGCCTTATTCCCTCTGCCTCTATCCAAGGTTTTATACTCGAGATATATGAAGGCAATTATCCAAAATTAGAGTCCATTGCAAGGAGGCCGCTGAGGGCACCATGCACACACAGTTCCCGAGGTTTATAATTTATTTTATTATTATTATTATTATTTTTGTGTGTCAACAAAAGTGATGTTACATAGTTGATTAGACGTAATGGAATCGAGCCGAATTGAGTATTGAATGTTCAAGTTCAATTCGTTTAAATTTTTATTTTTAACATGAGCCGAACTCAAATTGATCACCGAACCAGATATTCTGTTCATTTATTTTTTTAATGAACTTGAACTTGTTTACAAGCTACTCGATTAATTTAGTCACTCCATATATAAAGTAAATGTCGCGATTGTTTAATTTTTTAAAAAAATTAATACTAGTTATTTAAATAATCTAATCTCACTTTTATATGTTTATTTTATAATATATATATATAGACACATACACACACACATTCATATACACCCTCATATACACACAAATGCACTTATATCTATATTCATAATCATAATTACAATAATTCAATTTATATTTATTACATTCCGAAGAACTTTTCTTTTTTTGAAATACTTAACAGGTTCTCATTACAAATTTAAAAATAATATTATAAAAATAATAAAAATGGAATTATACGAACTTACACAAGCCTATACGAGTCAAGCCGAATTTATACGAGCTAAGCCTAAATTTATACAACCTTGAATTTTTGATTCAAGCTATGTTCGTTTAATAAACGAACCGATACCAAGCCAAACTAATCTAAGCCAAACCCGAGCATGTTCACAGGTAGATCTGCTCACTTACAACCATAATGATGTATAGTAATAATAGTCTTGGATGTGTTACAATTTGTTGTTTGGGATTCAACGCTGCTTGGTGGTGTCTTTGCTATGATTAAGGGTAATATGATATGGTGGTGACGTGTATGGTAAGGGTGGCAATTTGTATCCACGTGTCGAGTTCAAATCATGGCGAGGTATGGTATAAAATTATATAGGTCAACCGTAATCTGACCCATTTAATTAAACAGGTTAAATTTCTCAACTATAACCCTCTAATTTTGTATTGGGTTCGTATCGAGTTCAATGGTCATATCAAAAATCATCTAATATTATGTCTCTTATCGACTCTGGGTCGTGTTGAAGCAGAAGTATAAGACTATATAGGTCAATCCTAACCCAATCCATTTAATTAAACGGGTCATACTCCTCAATCCTAATCCTTTCACTTTGTGTCAGTGCAGGTTCGCGGGTCATACAAAAAATGATAAGTCCTAGATTGTATGGTAGTTGTTGTGTTTGGGGCATGAAGAATGAAAAACTTAATGGCTAGTTTAGCAACACTTTTTACAACAATTTTTGTTCTTTAACCAAAAAAATAAAAATATTAATAAACAATTTAAAACACAAAATACTTACAAAATAATAAAAAATTATTTTTACCATTATATCATATCACAGCCAAAACTAAAAAAGAACCTTATAAAAAGTTTTACCAAATCATGCATTCCAATGAATTTTGTACCTTTTGTTTCCAATTACAACTTTCTAAATATGTGGTTCATCAAAAAACCAGAAATAAAAAAGTTTGTGGAACTACAGTTTTTATTATAATTCAATTATAAACTGATGTGTTAATTCATAATCGGTTGTGTTTAACAATTCGTTCTGATTTTATGTTTTTGAAACACTGATAAGAATTGATTGTTATAATATAAATGTGAAAAGAGTTTTGAATTTTTTTTTTTTTTGTAATAGAAATGTGAAGAAAATTTAGTAGTGGGAAGAAAGAAGTTTAATTTTTTTTTTAAGAGAAAAATAAGAATCGATTGATTTGAAATTGTGGAATGGACCATATGCTCGGAGTTAATTGTACAGTTAGAATATGCCTTTCTTTTGATTGATGGGTATATTATGCTAGAGCATCTTAAACTATTTGAACCATCACTAATCTTAAAAGACGCAGGTGATCATTTGCAAATTACACGATTTCTTCATCTTTTTTTTTTGATTCTAAGAACATAGATTTCAAATTAAACTTGCTTCAGTGTCATTCTATCCTTCTATAAACAAATATTATTCTTTGGCCTAGAGATCTAATTAAATACAATTTGGTAACATTGGAAAGCTAACTCACAATTCTACAACTTTATATTTCATGAAAAGTTTTCATTATAATTTTTAATGGATCAAAATGGGCTATGAAGAGAAGACTAGAAATATGGATAGAAAGGCTCGTTTGCAATCTCGTATGCAATGGGTACAGATCGCAAGGTGCTCTTGAATACTAGCCGAAAAGCTCGTCTACAATCACGTTTGCAATAACAACGAATGAGGTTTTCACATAATGCCTCGTCAACAACCTCATACGGACGTGTAGCATCGGGAATCCATGTTTTTATAAGTTAACCTAGGCTCATACGAACAAGCTGTATTCCCGTCCGAATGAGCACTGGAAATATGCATAATTTCATAAACCGACTTTCAGATTTTAGGGGTATATACTTTTCAAAGCCTATTTAAGAGCACAATTTTTTAAGAGATTTGAGGCAATATTTCCAGAGAACGAGTCTTTTTTTGTCATGTGTTAAAAGATAGAATTTAGGTTTTGTACCTTCAATTGCTCATTTCTTAGAGTCTTTTTGTAAAACACAGTCATTCATCAACAACTAAAGTCTGTCGGAGTTAATGGAAATGAGCTATTGTAGTAGAGTGCAACTGGGTCACTTGTCTAGTACAAATGTGTGTCAACTATAAGAGTTTTGTGAATGTGAAAAAATTGTAATCTCTTTCTTCTTTTTTAACGGATTGATTTATTTGGTTTGACTGCTCCGAAATGGTTTTACATTTAAAAAGTTTTTCAGAATGTTTTCACTTCGTTACCAAATTACTTGTGTTGATTGATTTATTGCTTTCATTATATTTGGTGAACTTTTGTGTGGTTGCTAATTTTAAATTCAACATTATATGAATATACATCTATTCAATCCTCCTTCTAAGTATTAATAGAAGTATTGAACTATTGTTTTTCACCATCGATAACCCCTTGATCCCACTTCTCCATTTGTTGATCTTCTCACCATACACTCCACGAACATGCACCACACACAAACAAACAAACAAACAAAAATCAGGATTCGCGAATTTTTCAAACTAAGATTGACCACTCAAGAAAGTCCTTGACCCTTTCGATGGCAAAGAGGTCATCTGGTATCAACCTAAGCTTCAACATATAAAAGAGACCTAGAGGGCACTCACTCAGGTATGCCTTTTTTAAAACTTCCTTACTCAGCCTCAATTTTTCCCTATCTTTCAAACACTAACTTCAGCATCATAGAGGTTCTGCCGGGTCTACCACCAGCCACTCTCTAACCTTTCTTCTTTCTTGCAACTCGACCCTGAATAGGCAGTGTGCGGCCACTGTGTTAACATAATTCACTTGCTGTCGTATATAATTGAGATGTCTACAAATTGTGATGGTGTCTTTAAAGTGCATGCAATGTGTCTTTATTAACGCATAACACGACACAACTACAAAAAATTCAAGATTTCTGAACGGTTTCAAACCGTCCAGAAATGGTAAAAAATCGTCTGGAACAAAGTCCAGACGGTTTAAAACCATCCAGATATATGGGTCGGGAATTCAGGTTATGGACGGTTTGGGCAAACCATTTAGAATTTTTTTTTTTTTTTGGTCTCGATTTATTTCCTTTTATATATATATATATATATATATATCATTAATTAATATTTCTTTTTTAAAAAAAAAAAAATTATTTATTTCTTTTCCAAAAATTTTCTTTTCTGTCTCGATTCATTTTCTTCAACAGTGTCGCCGGGTCGACGATGAATAGGACGGAAATAGCATTCCCACACTGAGCCTTCTGCACAAATCCTTTATAAACCCACCTCACAAACCCAAAAATTTTCACAAATCCTTCATAAATCAAATCCAAAAATTTTCACAACCTCTTCTTTCAGCTGTGAATTATCATAATCCAAACCCAAAACAAACACAAAATATAAATCAAACCTAAGAATTTCACTTATCCAACAAAAAAAAAAAAAGGATCTGACCGGATCTCTCTTTGTATTCTGGCCAAAGATCTGGTGAGCTTGGGTTTCGGCCGGATCCTGCCGGATTTGTCAAACCCGCGCACACCGGCAAAGGTTTGACAAATCTGACCAAAAACCCACTCTCTCCAGTCACGAGATACCGTCATCCCGATCCCGCCGACCGTCCAGATCCCGTCGCCTATCTTCAGTCACCGGCCAGAAAGAGAGACAAAGACAGAGAGAGAGAGAGATGTTATCTACGTCTGTTAGGTCTAGCTGTGTTTGTTTCGATATTGAATAATTTGGGGGAAAAGAAATAATTTGGGAGAGTGAATTTGGAGTGTCGATTGGGCGATGTTATGTACGGCTATGATTGTTTTGAGGAGAGTGACACAGATAGCAATCCGTGGCACCTAATAATTTGGGCGACATTAGGTCTGTGTTTGAAATTTTTCCCAGACGGTTTGATTAAAACCGTCCAGCTAGACATGAAAATTTCAAGAGCTAGATTGATCAAGGCCTTTCGTTTTATTTAAAAAAAAAAAAAAAAAAAAAAAAAAAAAAAAAAAAAAAATCAGACAGTTTCATTGAAGCCGTCTACATACGTTTTTATTAAAACCGTCGCAATTTATGTTTTTAGGGCCAGTTTTCAAAAAATCGTCTGTAAAAAAATTTTTAGAGCCGGTTTAAACAAAAACCGTCAATAATTGAGGTTTTTTTTGTAGTGCACTCTAAATTTAATTCGGACCTATTTTTTAATCTATGGAATATGCCAACATATGTTAAGCATAATATGGATCAAAACGTTTTCCATTATTGCTAATTAACTCTCAACATACATACAATGTAACTAAGGAATAAATATTATTTTTCTGCTATAGTCCTATCTTTCATATCTTTGTTCTCCATTACACAAACATGTTAACAAAGTTCTTTTTGCAGGGTTTATTGATGTGCCTCCGGACATTTTTTTTTTATCATTTGAAACTTTTCTTGGTTTTATTGTACTTATTGTAGGCAAGTATACAGATTATTTTGGGTAAGCTCTTGAGTATTGGAGTATAATGCTTATAATTGAGAAGAAAATAATGTGATTGTCGAAAGTGAGTTGATGCTTTAGAAGGTAAGTATGCAATATGATTATATATTTATTACTTAAATGTTTAAAACTTCTTTACCAATGTAAGCTTTGGAAATAGTAATACCTTTCTAAAAAGCACAATTACCTTCTCTCATCTGCCTGGAATTGGATCCAGGATCCTATTCCCAACTGCCTTGTTATCACTCAAAAAATAAAAATTACTCGCTATTTTTAAAGTAGTCCTTTGAACTATTAAGTGAAGCACTATGACCTCTAAATTATCCAAAAGTGCCCAAAAGATCTATTTTCTTAAAATATTCCTATAATACCCTTGCCACTTGTCATATATTCAATTAAAAAATAAATGAATTTAAAAATCAAAGAAATATTAAAATATTAAAAAAAAAAAAATGAAGGGGACCAAATTTTGACAAATAGGGGTGGCCGGCCACCCATAAAAGAGCAAAATGGGGGTTTCACATGAGCCTTAGGGTGGCTTGGCCACCCCGTTTGGCTGGGGGATGAGTTTGGCCCCCCGATCGGCCGGTCTGGAGATGGCTCAGCCACCTCCATTGGCCAAAATAGAGGTAGTCAACCACTCTCATTGGCCAAAATTTTGCCCAAAGGGATGGCTCGAGCCACCCCTTCATTTTATTTTTTTTAGTTTTTTTTTAATTGAATATATGACACGTAGCAATGGTATTATATTAATATTTTGACAAAATAGGTCTTTTTGGCACTCTTTGGTAATTTGAGGGTCAGAGTGTTATACTTAATAGTTCAGGGGACTACTTTAAAAACGATTAGTAATTTGATGAGCTTTTTTTGTAATTAACCCAAAAAAAAAAAAAAAAAACTACCTTGTTAGTGCTGTTTGACTAATCCTTTTATTTATTTGTTTATTTATATTTTTGGGGAACGGAGCATTTAAAATTGCCCTAATGCAGTGGATTTTGTAGAACTCAGAGAATAAAATCAAGCAATTTACTACAAAAATAAGGACAATTATGGACGGTATTTTTTCAGATGGTTTCTAAAACTGTCTAAAATTAAAATTTTACAAACGGTTTTTAAACAACCGTCTCTAAATAAATAAATATGGACGGTTTACATAAATGTACAGACGGTTTTAAAAAAACCATTCGGAAATGTAAATTTCCAAATGGTTTTGATCAGACCGTTGGAAATTTACATTTCCTGACAGTTTTTTTCAAACCGTCTGGAATTATTGATTTTTTTTTTTTTTTTAAAAAAAAAACAGTGACAAAAATTGCATGGATTAAAAAAAAAAATTATTAATTATGAACGGTTTGAAAAAAACCGTCCAGAAATGTAAATTTTCAGACGGTTTTGCCCAAACCGTCTATAAATTTATAGACGGTTTGTTCCATTTACATTTCCGGACGGTTTGTTTTAAACCGTCTGGAAATTCATAAGTAGTCAAATGACGCAGCTTCACACCCTCAGCCATAGATTGGAACACTATCGACGGCTTAAACGCATCTAAAGAAAATGACGCGGATTGATAAGCATAGCAAAATGACGCGGATCTGAACCCCACATCGCATATTTCCCAAGCAAAGAAGGCGTACAGTCCCTCTGAAGCCCCCCATTGCAAATGTGAACCCCAGCCTCTCATGAACCCTGGCTGGCTGAATGACAGCCCTAAGGGTTTTCAGTGAAGGAAAATGCTATTAATTAACTTTTGTATTTGTTTTGGATCAAAAAGGTCTTTTCTTTTTGGGTTTGTTGATTCACACGGGCGACGGGATCTCGACGGAACGGCGGGATCAGGACGATGGGAGAGAGTGCTAGATCTATGAAGCCCACGCAGTTTCGGCCGAATCTGGCGAGGTCATCTGGGTTTCCGGCCGAAACCCACACTCGGCATCTTTCTCTCTGGCCGAATACAGAGAGAGATCCGGCCGGAATACCATGTATTCCGACCCGTTCTCTCTTCCTCTCTCTCTTTCTCCGTCACCGTCTAGATCTCTCCTCCTCTCTCCCTCTCTGTCACCGGCCGGCATATGAACTGTTCAGACCTTCTTTTTTTTTTTTTGAAAGGTATTAGGCCATCAAAAAACTAATTAATATAAAAAATAATTGAAACAGGAAAAAAAAAATTAGTCTGGACGGTTTTTTCCAAACCATCTAGAACTGTTTCTGGAAGATTTGGGCCAAACTATCTGGAATTCCAGACGGTTTTACCCAAACCGTCCAAAAATTCATTTAGCAACATTATTACTGGACGGTTTTAAACCGTCTGGAATTGATTTCAAATGGTTTTTCTGCATTTCAACCGTCCAGAATTTGCTTCTTTTTTTTCTCTCTTTTTTTTTTTTTTTGTGCAACCACTCTAGATTTGAAAATGGAATTTTGATTCGGTACCATAATCTAGTTTAATTAGCTTCAGAAATGGGATTTGGATCAAGGGTATTACACTAGTGCAATACAATTTTGTTTTATTTTTTTCTTTCCAATAGTAGAAAAAAATGGTTTAAATGATTTTGGATGATTCAGCTATCCTCAACCCCAACTAAATCACCTAATATATAAGAGTACTGTTTCTTGCACAACTTTTATACAACTCTAATAACTTTTTTTAAGATTAATCATTTGATATTTAGAACCCACATGTAACAAAACAGATCTAATAGTTAATCATAAAAAAAAAAAATTGTTAAAATTATATGAAAATTGTACAAAAATTATTTCTCTATAAATATATATAAACACACCATGCACTGTATCTAAAACTCAGATTTGCTTTAAGTGCCGTTAAACAATTATAATACACACATACTGTAATTTTACTCAATGATGTAGATTTAATTTTACTTTCTATATTTTTTCACAAAAAAAAAAAAAAAAAAAAAAAAATTGAAATTAAATCTAAATCATTAATAAAACTACAACATACATACTTATTTTATTTTGGTTATAACACCTCAACCAAATCAATCCCCAAGATGTTCTACTTTTGAACGGTTTTTTTCTTTTTTTTGACAGTACTACTCAACAGTATATAGATGGAACGACGTTTGGTTTGTACTTGGCTCCTACTGCAATGCAGGCAGTAATAGGTCACTCCTGTCTTTCATTTGGACTGTGCTGTTCCCTAGCATATAATTGCCAAAAATAGTAAAATACAAAAAAAAAAAAAAAAAAAAAAAATGTTGGTCCCTGTAGTATGCCATAATTATTTTTCACTTCTTATAGTTTAAAAAGTTCATGGGAGGTCCTTGTGGTATACAATAATTACGTTTTACTCCCTGGGTCGATTTTCCGCCCACCATTTTAACGGAATCTGTTAGCCCTACACGTCAGCTCCACGTGTTACCAATAAGATGACGACACGTATCCATCTTAAAAAAAATATATAAATTTATTAAAAAATAAATAAATAAACTTATTTTTTTAAAAAAAAAAAACAAAAAAAAAAGAATTTTTTTTTTTTTAAAAAAAAAGTTTATTTATTTATTTTTTAATAAATTCATTTTTTTTATTAAGACGGACACGTGTCGCCATCTTATTGGCGATATGTGGCGCTAACGTGTAGAGCTAGCAGATTTCGTCAAAATGGTGGACGGAAAATCGACCCAGGGAGTAAAACGTAATTATTGCATACCACAGGGATCTCTCATGAACTTTTTAAACCATAGGGAATGAAAAATAATTATGACATACCACAGGGACCAACGGTACAATTAAAAAAAAAAAAAAAAAAAAGAAAAAAAGAGAAAGAAAGAAGGCTATTACTTAGTTTGTTGGCATGTTCTTATAAATAATTTTTAAAAAAATTGTTTTTAGAGAATAAGAACTTAAAAGCATATGCTTTTATGGATTGATTTGTTTTAAAAATAATAATTATTTTGATGTTCTATAGAAAGAGTATCCTTAAGAATAATTTTTAAAATATGTATAATATTATATATTAAAACAAGAGTTACAAACTCTCAAAAGATAATAGTTACAAGAGTTACAAAATGATAAATTAGATTTATTGTTGTTAATATAGAAATAGAAGAAACTTGTAACGTTTAGACTATTTCTCTATAAATAGTGTTTTGCATATAATCAAATAAATAACATGAAAGATGTAGTCAACAAAAAGGCTTTGAAGTATTATGGATGTAGGTTATAGGCCAAACCACATTAATTGTGTATCTCTCTTTCTTATTTTCATCTCTTTGCTAGATTATGTTTATATACATGGAATCATAACTATAAGCTAACATCAATATTCAATCATGTGCCATTTTTTTATTTACTCATCTTTTTACATCTTCAATCATAATCAAAATCAAAATGCGCGCCTACAAATATCTATGATGTGCCAATTTTTTTTCCTTAGATTTTCTCATCCTTCCACATTTTTTTTTATCTTGTGCTCGAGCTATTTCTCTTTCAACATCTACGTGAGTCTCTCTTTGTTAAGATGACATGTCGAACTGCCATTGTTTCATCCACCAGCAAATACTACCCACACAATTCTTTGTTGTTGAAAAAAAAAAAAAAAAATTTGTCCAAAGAGAGGTTTCGTGCCCATAGTTAGCCCAACTCTAGCCATAATAGCGACTTCTGGCCAAAGTTGTCGATGTTCAAATTACGGCTATAGTAGCCGATGCCGGCCAAGTCATTGATGTCCAAGTCCTAGTAATAGTAACTGATGCTGGCCAAATTCTTCGCAGTCCAAGTTTCGGTCATAGAAGTCGATGTTCCAATCCAGGCTATAGTAGCCATTTTTTTTTTTTAACCCTTTGATGTTCAAGATCAAACCTCAACGTCTGCGATTTATCGTTGGGTTTGTGGGAACGTATGGAGATAAGAGTTACAAGCACTCAAGAGACAATATTTATAAGAATTATAAGATGATAAATTAGATTTATTGTTGTTGATATAGAAGTAGAATAGACTTGTAATGTTTAGACTATTTTTCTATAAAATAGTGTCTTGTATACAATCAAATAAATAACATGAAAGATATAGCCAACAAAAAGGCTTTGACATGTGAATATAAGTCATAGACTGAACTACCTTAATTATATGTCTCTCTTTCTTATTCTCATATGTTTGTTAGATTATTTGTTCTTACAAATATTATAATTGAGTACTGTATTCTTTTTCTTACTATGAAAAATAGAAAAGTATTTCTAGGTAAAAGCTTCGAATAAATTCAATAATCTCTATTAAAAAATTAGTTTGGCATCCCGATTTGTCCTAAAATAATAATAATAATTATTATTATATTATTCAATAGATTGTCAAAAGACTATTTTACAATTTAATAACGTAGCAGTAAAAATTAGGCTTTAAAATATATTTTTTTTTTTAAAAAAAATGACTAATTATTATTAATACATTATTCCAGTTGTATAGATATGTCTTATATAACAATCTATTAAATAACATTTACCCTAAAAATAAGATTAAAAAAATGAGAATGTCTCATTTAATTTGATACTAAGGATAATAATTTGTGTTTGTGTGTTGGGTTCAGATTTTATCGAAACATAAATATAAAATTATATATATCAATTATATCATGATTGATTTAATTAAACGAATTAAAACATTTAATCTTAAATAGTTAATTTTGTATTGAAAAATTGTGGGTACTATTAAATACTAGTGTACCTTTGGGGGTCCTGTAAGATAGCGTGGCAGGTCTCTCGAGGTTATGACATCACTGTGTAACGTGGTGGTGAGTTAGGAAGTTATTTAGGAGGAAAAAGTCCGTATGTATGAATGTGGTACGAAATTTCAACGGTAAACAGTGAAAAGGATGTGATGGCAGAGTGAGCATGTTGTACTGTTTGTGATGACCAGTCGCAGGAAAACCACGTGTGTACATATATAAGACACAGTGGCGTGGCCTCGTGGCTCTGCAACGAGGTATAGCTGGCGGCGACGACGACCACCATTCCCAGAGGGCCAGAGAGAGAGACCCACTGGCGGTAACCCCCGAGACTCCCGCGCTACTTGCACTGGTCGTCTCTGCTTTTGTTTTTGTTTTTTCTCTTTTCTTTTGCTGAAGGGATTGGACGTTTCCATTACACACACGCAGAGTGGGTACTGCTCAGGTACCCCTGCCCCCCACCCACTTCAATTGTCATTCACTGCAGTCACCGGTCAGTGCTCTTCGCCTCTTCCCCATGCAGTCTTTGGCTTCTATTTGCATTCAAAGACAATACAGCCATACAAAGCCATGTCTGTATACAAGAAAGTTTTTTTTTTTTCTTGTTTAATAAAATATTTTAATATCACATAAAAATTAAATATTTTAATGTACGACGTAGAGTCTGTAGAGATAAGCGAGGGCTCCGTTTACTAACTTCCTCTCCTCCTCCTTTACCTTATTTTTATTTTTCTCAAAAAAATCAATTCAAAACATTTTTAATATTTTTTACTTTTTATATCACATCAATAATTTTTTATTATTATTTAAATAAAAAAAATTCACTTCAAAACAAAAAAATTTTATTTTTCCATACAAATTTTTTCTACTTTATATCACATCAATCACTTTTTACTCACGCTCGAAAAAAAAAATTCTTCTCTAATGGAAGGAGAGGGGAGGGGAGGGAGATTACTAAACAGGACCAAGATGAGTCTTTCGCTTGCCACAAGGGAGTCAAAATGGGTAGCCAGCCACTCTTAATATTTTATTTATTTTTATTTTATTTTTTCAAAAAATATTAATGTATTTTTTTTTCTTATTTTATTTGGTATTAAATACATAAGTATTACATGTGATACGTGGCCACGTAAAATGATAATTTGAATTGGTAGAAATATCGGGCAATTGAGACAGTTGTTACCATTTTAAGAGAATAACGTGGATGGCCATTAAAAAAATGAACAGAACCTAAACAGAAATACCAACTGAATTTTTTCATTAATGACAAATATTACTTGTAACAGTTTGAAACCGATGCAACTTTTTTATTTTGGGCTTTATCACAGGTACCGGTGAATATTTAACTGTAAAAAACAATGCAAAAAATCACACATCTAAAGGTACCCAAATTTATTTTAGAAAAAAAAAGGGTTAGAAAACATATCTTACGAGATATATATATTTATATATAACCGTGTTTGATAACATTTCTTAAGAAATGTTTTAATTGTAAAAATGTTTTGACGTTACATAAAAATAAGATTTGATAAATAAAAAAGGGTTTTTTGTGTTTTGATGGAAAAAATGTGTTGATGAGAATTAAAGAAGAAACTACTTTGAGTTTTTTTTTTGATTGAAAAGTAAGATAATTGTTTGTTAATGTCGCAACTTTTTAAGATAAAAATGAGAAATGAGAAATGAGAAAGGAGAGGATGAATGTTTTGTGAGAAAAGTTGTTAATTAAAATTTGGACTTTTTAAATAAAAGAAAAGATAGAAAAGGTGTAAGCAATAGCAATCAATTAGGATTCATTTTTCTATTTATTGTTAAGGAACATTTCAACATCGTTAGTCATTATGTCTGCATCATTGGGCGCGGAGCAGCTATTTATCGCATTTGATTAGCATTACCCTTCTTTATGAGCACTACATAATGGAAAAGGCTTTCACCTCTGCCTGCCAGCAATGGAGCATGGCCACTTGACCACGGAACTCTTCCAACATTTCCTGCTTTTTTAAATGAAAGAAAATGTAAGAAAAGAAAAAAGAAAAAGAAAAACAAAGAAAATGCATGTCAATCAGTAATGTAAAAGTGATTTGTTCCTCACCTAATCATATACCGTGGCAAGTTCTCATCCTAATACCATGCGGTTGAGCTCAGTTTCCTCTACAGTTCATGTGTCTATTATTGGGGTTTGCCTTTTCCCAATCACATCACCATTTCTCATCATCATCATGTGAATGAGCTGTTCCTGTCATGTCACCGAGAAAACTAGAGAAAGAAAGAGAGAAGAGTTGATGGGGAGTGGGGGGTAGGGTACCGGACAGATGTTTGATGCAATGCAAACAGCTCCCGCGCTGTTTTCGCGCGCCCTCTTCAGAATGGAGGGCCCCCCGTGTCAGCCCCCACCACCAGCCAGAATCGCAGTGCTAGAGAAAGAGCCACCTGGGTGTCTGACACTGAACCCACCACTCTCACAGTCACAGTCACAGTCACAGTCACTGTCACAGTCCCACTACTCAGCCCTCACACTCCTAGCTACTACATTATTTTTCCGTTTTGCTAACTTCCACTTCTTTTAATCTGATCCTGTGTCAATATACTACTACTTGTATCCTCCTTGCAAAGAAAGGAGATACAACTCCTATTCTAAGCTTCCAGCCTTCAACTTGCACTTTGCATAGGACATTCCGTCTTGCCTCTATGTTTTTTAGTCTGTGGTTTGCTTTACTTGAGTGCTCATTCTTTCTCTCTCTCTCTCTCTAAATATTAGGTTATATTTGTGACTTAGAGCTTAGGGTTTGTTTGCCACTGCTTAATGATTTTTATAAGGTTTTTTTTTTTCTATTTATTTTTAGTTATGATGTGACATAAAGAGAAAAATAGTTTTAAATATTTTATGTTTTGAATTGTTAGTTAATAGTTTTTATTTTTGTTTTTGTTTTTAGCGAAAAAAACCACTAGCTATAAATTATCCTTCTATTATTTCACATTTTTATTGTCCAGCCTAAGGAGAAAAGAGATTCTACAATTATTCTTTGGGTAAATTTCTGACAGTTTCCAAACATAACATGTTGAAGAAATTTTCGCATCCTAGATTTTGAAATGGTTCTTTTGGCATGTGGAAACCCAGGGCGCGTTTCTGTATGGTTGATATGTGTTTGGCAAACCATTTTAGAAATCAAAACAAGGGAAAATAAAAATATCAAAAAACAAAAATTTGAAAACAACTTATACATGCATGTTTCCGAAACAGTTTTCGATGTTTTTACTTAGTCTAGCTTCTTTGTTTTTCTTCCTCTGTCAAGAGAAATATTATCCATATAATTATAATATATATTCTCATATGTAATATATTATATTTAATTATTTACATACTTATATAAATATTAGTATACTTATTACATCAATTACAATATTATATAACATATATCATAAATTATTGAATATTATTATGAATTATAACTTATAGCATTATAGCATATACATATAACATATAACATATAACATATAACATACAATTTTTAAAATACTCTCAAATTATAAAATATAGCATTATAGCCTATACTTATAACTTATAACATATAAGTATATAACACTATAACACGCGCAAACACACACACACATATACGAGTCGAGCTTGATAAGAGCTTGTTCACGAACGTTAACTGAGTCGAGCCGAGTTCATGCGATTATATATAGTTTAATAATTGAGCCTAATCTCATGTTCACGAACATCCTGTTTAATAATCGAATTGAGCTTGAGCCGATTCTGAATATGTTCAAGAGTAGTTATGTTCATTTACATGCTTACAAACCTACTTGCTTCAATTTCAGTGTAATTTCTATTTCTCTTATATGTTTTGTTGGTTCCATTATATATGTGTGTGTGTGTGTGTGTTTTACTATTTTGATTAGTTTTGGGTCCTAGATTTAGTTTATATATATATATATATATATATATATATATATATATATATATATATATATATTAGTGAAATGGGTTTGTTACAAATTTTCTAACAAATCAATGTGCGTATGAGAAAAGAAATTGTATGCCCACAACCTCGTATCCTACCTCAGGCTGAAACCTCACATAGGCACTTCGTCCTATCCTTGTTAGCTCCACCAACTTGTTATTGGAATTCTATCACCCATTTCTAAGAAATGAATCCTTTCTGAAAATCGAGCTCCTAATCTGCTACGTCTTTAAACTCCCAAACTCTCTTTAATCCATGTGTTCGATGTTCTACGGGTCGTTCATAGCTTTCCGATTTACCATACTTGATCATAACCTATCTTAGTTACTTCTCAACCACCGGCACACCAAGTATTGGCTTTCTAAATCTTTTAAGGTACATTGGATGCATTAGAACTATAGAAAATTACTCTTTATCCTACATTTGCATTCACCGAACGATTTTGAGGGGTTAGGAAAAATCCCCTTTTCATAAGCATGCAAAAATATTAGTGGAACTCTAAGTCATAATATCAGTATAATAACCATAATTTACATAAGCTCATAAAAAAGGAAAATCATAATTTACATAAGTAGAGTACATTTAAAGTCTGCAAAGTCAAATTACACATTCCAATCTACAAAGTTAAGTTAATTGGCCCCGTTTAGTAATCCCCCTCCCCTTCCCTTATGGAGCTAGAATTTATTTTGTTGAGTAAAAGTTAAAAGTGATTGATGTGATATAAAGTAGAAAGAATTTATATGAAAAAGTAAAAAAAAAATTGTATTGTAGTGAATTTTTTTATTTAAATAATAATAAAAAATTATTGATGTGATATAAAAAATAAAAAAAGTTGGGTCATCTCTTGGTGGGTCCCTAATTTTTCTTTAGTTGCGAGTCTTGTGACACCTATGGCACCTGCCTTGTCCTTCGTTGATCTGCAGTGTCATTAATCAGGTAACTGCAGTTCAGGGAGAAGTGGCCCTCCTTGCCACATCGATAACGTATGCAAATACTTCGCCTGCATTGCCCTTAATGAAACATGCCACACTTTATGGCACCAAGTTATTTGCTTCCTCTTGGACTTTTAGTCTCTCCCGGTTTATGCTTCTTGGGGTAACAGCTCCCCCTCGATTTCATCGCATATTGTAAGCAGAACTTTTCCTCAAAATGGGCCCAAGTAATGCACTCCTCACTTCCTAACTCCACAGTCAACGAGTCCCTCTAGGTGCATCACCAAAGTCTCACATTTGCTCTCAATTCGCAAGTGACATACTTGACCTTTTGCTTTGTTGTGAAATCCGTAACCGTGAGCAGCTCCTCGATGTTCATAAGCCAACTCTGTACTCCTATTGATCTCAGGTTCCCGTCGTATGTAGGGTAAGGGTGCTCGTTGAATTCCTTGAAGGAGCAACCCCTTTTCTCGCCCTGAGTTCCTCCTCCTTGGATGTTGGTCACCGCTCCCACTAATTGATTCGCTACTATCTCCAATGCCTAGGTAGCATCCAAAAAGTTTCTTGTCAACTTGTTTGGCAGGAAAAGCCCTTCGCCATCCTTACTTTCCTTGTTGCCTTGTTTTGGGTGTCTTATATCCCCTTGACATAAAGCGGACGTTAGTCTCTTACTAAGGAAACTTTCTTAGAGTATCGCTCATGGCCAATATCTTATAGCTAAATTCTCCTATTGAACCCATCCCTTTTCTAAATGATCATAGCATATGCTCTGGTATAGATATCAATCCTAAATCATTTTCCTAATAAGACCGCTTCCTAAGGATCCTCATACCTGATTTACTTCGATACCACTATGGAATGCCTTAAAGTAATTTTATGCAATATAATAATTATCATGTGGCCGACATTACAACTTTTTGTTGTCATATAACGTGCAGTGAAAATAGCTATATTATTATTATTATTATTATTATTTTTCTATATCTATAACATCACAGGGACCATGATTACGAGAGCACTAGACATACGCATACTACACACATTCATAGTCATGTAGTTGCATATGTCTTTCAACTTACGACTTTAATTTACATTATATTCTATCAACTTCAACATTAGTTATATCAGAGTGCAAATCTTAGGATGCAAAAAAAAAAATCCAAATTCAAATACCCTGGAGGCTTTAGTCTATTGATCCCCTGGGCACTCATCCTCTGCCTCAATATGATTAATTTCATAAAACAATGTTTTACATGTGAAACCGTGAGTTTATGACTCAATAGCACAACCATCCAACCAATATTGTGTTTGTAACGTGAGCTCGTCTTTGCTTTAAAAATTTCTTTCTCTTTTTTTTTTTTTTTGTCAAATTCATATGAAATACAACTTGGTTCTCAAAATAAAGGTAAACCTTTTTATAACACATGCACTACTTTTAAAAAATTATTGCGACAATTACAAGTCTTTGCCAAAACGTCAGTGTAAAACTCATTTTTTAATAATCAAAAGGAGAGAGAGAGAGAGAGAGATCATTTCCTTTCATAGTAGATTCTAAAATCTGGAAATCCTTAGCATTTTCTTTTCCATTATCTCATCAAATCATGATATGCACATACATTTCAATTCATTTGCTAGCAGAAAATAATGAGAAACTTTATTAAAATCAAATTAAAGCATACTCGTGGTTCAACACATATTCATAATTTGATCTTTTACTTGTTCAATTTATAATTTTGTACATTAAGAATATTCCTCCACATAAAACTGGGTCGCTTAATCCACTTAATACTGAGTTGTCGAGTGTACTCACACACTTGAAACTGAGTCATTAAGTGTACTCTCCCACTTAACATTTGGTCGTTAGGCGTCCACACCCACCTAACATTAAGTCTTTATAAATACTCCCTCACTTAATGTTGGATCATTAAGTGTATTCCTCTACTTAATATTAATTGCGTTTTTACTTAAAGCATTCTTTTTTATAAAACTTATTATTTGAATATTAGTGTTTTTTTTTTTTTTTTCAAATGCTTATACTTTCCTTCAAAACATTTCTTTAAATTTTTAATTAATTAATTAATTAATTAATTAATTAATTAATTAATTAATTAATTTTTTTTATTTTTTTTATTTTTTATTTTTTTTTTTGTGAATAATGCAAATCATGCACAATGTAACCATATAATGGTATACGCAAAATACTTAAATGCAAGGCTCATAAACACAAGTAAAATTATACATATACATGGTAAAAGCAGTTCATAATAAATTAAGTTGTGATATTTGTGGAAGCTTCACTAACAACTTTTGCTTACGTTCCATGCTTATACGTTAGGTAGTGACACATGTTCGTTTGCAATATATTATGTTTTCTAATTAGAATTACCTTTTTATGGAAGCCTTAAAACTCCACTAGACTTTAAGCAACCTTTTATCCCTTGTGAAAACCCCAAACTTTTCTGTTTTGGATAGTCCTGTTCAAACGTATTGTGATTGTAGTTGCGAACGTGACTCTCTGGAATTAGCTCATTAGAACAAGGTTCGATTGTAGCTGTGATTGAAGTTCTTAGATACTACTATGTTCGAACGAGATTTCCCCTAGTTCTGATTATTCCCCATTTAAGACTAATTAAAATTCGAATCCCATCCACCAAAAATAATTTCTTCATACCAAAATAACTCCACATGCAACACCCAACACTCACTAAACAATATAAAAATCTATCATTTTTCCAACACCCTAACTTTCACACTTTTTTCATTTTCTCCAACATATCACATACAACACAACAACATCTACATCACTTCCATTCAACCAACATGACAACTCCTAATCTTAACATTTTCAATGCAACAACACTTCAACAAATCCTATTCTCTCATTCTTAAATTTTGAAACCTCAAACTCGTTCTCAAAATGACAATAACCCCATAGAACCTCCAAATAACAACAAAATTAGTATCTAAATCAATAAACACATTATCAACCTTGAATATATATATATATATATATATATATATATATATATATATATATATATATATATATATGTGTGTGTGTGTGTGTGTGTGTGTGTGTGTGTGTGTGTGTGTGTGTGTGTGTGTGTGTGTGTGTGTGTGTGTGTGTGTGTGTGTGTGTGTGTGTGTGTGTGTGTGTGTGTGTGTGTGTGTGTGTGTGTGTGTGTGTGTGTGTGTGTGTGTGTGTGTGTGTGTGTGTGTGTGTGTGTGTGTGTGTGTGTGTGTGTGTGTGTGTAGAATCTTAACCTTGGAGCTTCTCTTTAAGATCCTTCTCCTTCGTCAAGCCCTTCTCTCACATCCCTTACTTTCTCTCTCTTAAAATCTCTCAAGAACACTCTCAAAATCACTCCCTAAGGGATGAAGGAAGGAAGGAAACTTGTGAAATTTGGCTTCGATTTGGGTCGTTTAAATAAACAAGTTTTTCGAACACTTTACACTTGTGTTCAAATAGGATATAACTTCGTTCGAATGACACATGTTAGACACATTTAATATGCATCGAATCATGCCACGCCTCACTAACCCACACAATGGTTGACAAGTGGAGATATTTTTCCTTCCGAACAACACACTTGAAATGCATTTAATACCCGTCGAATCGAATCGTATTTAACCTAACGCTCACAATGGTTGACATGTGGATATGTTGTTCCGTTCGACATGTTATACGATCAACATTATGTTAAAACTTTCGAATGACACATGTCTAACGCATTTAATATACGTTGAATCGCACCGTGCTTCACCTAACCTGCACAATGGTTGACACATGGAGATGTTGTTTCGTTCATTTGCACGTTACATCGTTCGGACACTGTTATCCAAGATTTGATCCTGCCTATTCATTTTCTCACATGTGCATCCAATTGACATGTGGTACCCTGATTCATTTAATCGGGACCATCACTCGTTTGAACGGGTGTTCTAGATTTGATTGAATTTTTTTTTTTTTTAATTTTTTTTTTTTAAGTTTTAAACTTAGATTTCTATTCCTATTTGATCAAATGCCTAATTGAGGCAACATCAGACATAACTTTTCCTACGAGTATTAAAATCGCATATATAATCAAAATCCGAAAAGCGTTTTTGAACGCGCACAACGTGGACAAGCCTGACTACACTCGCTGAGCGCCATTTTCGGCCCCAAAATTCATAATTTTCACCTCAAAATCATTATTTTAAGTTTATTATTTCCATATTCGTTTCCTCGATCTTCCCTGTTCGAGATTATCTCATTTCTACTGAATTTCCTTACACCTTCGACTTTAAGTTCCTACGTACTATCACATGCTCTGAGATCATTCAATTACTATTTCAGGACAACATAATGCTTCGTTTGTTTGGGCGTAAAATATTTTCTGAAAAATATTTTATGTATTTTTCGGTGTTTGGTGCAACCGAAAATGATGTCATTTTTAGTTTGGCCATAAAAGCCTCGTTAATTTTTGGAAAACGATTTACGGTTTTAAAAACCATAAATCTTTTTCTGGATTTAAACTTTTCATTCTTACAGACACGTTTATGAGAATCCGCCACCGCTGGGCATTGGAGTCTGTTGGTAGCCCGAATCTATCGCCGAAGGTCCTCGAATTTTGGTATCCAATCGCCAGAATCCAGTGACGTCCGGCCACCGTCTTTGGATTCTAGTGACCAGATTCCGGCCAGTTTGGCACAAGATAAAGTTTCATAGATTCAATGGTGAATTTGCACATCTTTTGTATAGAGATGGATGAGAGATGTATAAACAAATGAAAGCAAACATTTTTCTATTTCATATGTATTGTTTCCGCTCTAAATTTAAGAAGGTATCTCAAGATAAAGTTCAATCAAAACTCCAGGATGAGTCTTCCTGAAGCAAGCAGAGGAACTGATGTAGTTCTGTTCATCAGGAGCCTCTTTCATGAGTGATTCACAAGGATGGATCAGATAAGAAAATTTTGAAAGTGGGCGCGCGGCGGCAGCAAGCAAAATTAGGTTTTTCTTTATTTATGATTTATTTTGAGTTTTCGTTGGTTTAGAGTGTTTTAAGGAATTCTTGTTTATTAGGAATTAGAATTATTTATTTGTAATAATTAGGAATTATTATCATTTAAGGATTAAGAATCCTTAATATTTAACCTGTTTTAAGATTTTTAGTAGTAATCTTAGGATTAGGAATGCTTATAATAAGACATGCTATGGACTTGGATTCATTATAGTTGATTAAATAAATTCTTTTAAAGAGAGTTTCTATATTTTCCTTGTGGATTCTAATGATTTTCCTAAGCAATTTCAATTATCTTTGGAGTTATTGTGCATAACTCTTGTTACCCTATGTTAGTTTTCCATTGCGTCACTCTTGTCTCGTAATAGTTTTTCTTTTCAGATAGATTGTCTCAAAATATATATAAGGTTGTAAAAATAAAAATATTCATTAATTTGATATTTTGAGTTACTATTTATATTAAACTTGAAATATAAATACATATTATTTATGAAAAGAGCAGTCCATCTTAAAAATTCAAAGTAATATTTATTTATTAAAATACATACTATTTATGAACGTTTTATTGTGCAATAAGAGATAATTTTCGCATTTTATATATATGCTAACAAAGATACCATCCAACTTAATTAGTAAAGCATGGGAGCTGGCATTCGGAAGAGAAAGGGTTTGAAGGTAATTATAATGAATCAATGATCGTATGAAGAGGCGAAAATAATTTCACCTTTTCTCTTTATTCATTTTTTTAAATGGGTCATAATGTGTCTATTAATGATAGAATTGTTAGAAATCGATCATGCTTTACTTCTCTAGATGTGAAACGTCTGCAACTCCTCAATAAATAGAAAAGGTCAAAGAAATTAAAAGCAAGAAGTTGGAAGAGCTTTTGGTGGTACTGTTATAACCTTTTTAGGATTTTTTTTTTTTTTTTTTTTTTTTTTTTTTTTTTGTGAAAAAAGTTATTTATTGATGTTTTAACTTTTTTTTTTTTTTTAAAGGAAAAAAGCAAAGCGAAGAAATTAACATTTTTTCTTTTCTTTTTCTTTTTATTTATTTATTAGAGACTAACTATAGCTATTATGTGCAGGGCATAACCTGATAATTATAGTAACACATATCCGATGGGAGACACACAAGAGTAAGCCTGTACAAACGGGACGGCTATAACTGTGCGCGAGCTCTGCAACTACTAACTGCTTAGAGATATAATACATTATCACACTAAGACACAATTTCTAATCACTTTTGCCCACGTGTCACCTTTACTCAATAATCACTAAACGTAACTGCTTGTACACTTCTACACAAGAGAGGCCTAAATGGTGAAAATCACAAACGCTCCTTTAAATTTGACTAAGTCATAACTTGATAAAGTCCCATCAAGACATCAATAAGACTTGCGATTAATATGAATAACATTAAAAAATTTATTTTAAAAGTCGAAACTCTTATCTTAGTACATGTTAAATAACTTAGAAATTTTTTCTAGGTCACTAAACCACCGCCAGTCCGCCACTGACTGTAGAGAAAAAAGACGACAACTTGTTTGTTGAGCTTGATTCTTTTGGTGGTGACTGTTGACATCAGCATAGTTGCCTGCATTATGATGATGGACATTCATACTTCAAAGTGCAAAAAGGACGATTCTCTACTGTCTACTGTCTACTGTCTACTGTTTTCTTTTAGTGTTTAACTCTCGAAGTCCATTCTAGCTTCTTATTATGCATGGGAATTGGGAGAACTTAATTATAATTTTTGTTTTTTTTTGAAAGGCCCATGCAGTATGAATATTTAAAGTGATCACCATCACTTTTTAAAAAAGTTTTTTTACTAAGAAAGACCCGTCAAAATTATTAATCGACCTAAAAAGGCAACAAGGTGTCTTCCACAGCGCAATTGCCACCAACCACACGCAAATTTGTGAAAAGAACAGTTTATTGTGTAAATTTGCAGTTTATTGTGTATATATATAAAATTACTTTAGGAGGAAATACAATGACTGTTCGAGTAAAATATTTGGGTGTGGTGCCAAGTTTCGTTTATTCTGCCATTTTGGCCAGTAAACGTTGAATGTGCATCGTGTGGTGCAGCTTGCTTATATGATTATATCTGAATTCTTAAATTGATTCCAAATGTCTAGCCATGGTTGGCACGGAATCAAGCTGGGGCTTTCAAGCATAAATATACAGAAGGAAATTAAAATGCAAATAAAACGTTAAGAAAAGAAGATGAGGGCGAATCTCAAATTTTACTAAAATTAAAATTAAATTTTATTTTAAGTCAGATCCTTCTGACTTAAGAGTGTGGGGGTATGTCCCTCATTTCTCGTTGTAGCCTTTGGGCATCCAGTTGTTTTAATAGCACATGCTATTTGTTCTAAAAAAAAAAAAAAAAAAAAAAGAAGATGAGGGCGATATTGCTTTTTACTAGGGCGGACAATTTTTTACATGATTCACGAATTCGAAACGTACTTAACAAGAAATTAAAGGGTTAGGGTTGACCTATATAGTCTTATAAGTCGGATTAGAATTTACCCATTTAATTAAATAAGTTCGATTATGGTTGACTTATATAGTTTTATACCTAATCTGACACGAACCCAATAAAAAATTAGAGGGTTAAAATTAAGAAGTTTGACACATTTAATTAAATGGGTCAGGTTATGGTTGATCTATATAGTCTTGTATCCATACTTTAAGACGCAAACATGAAATTCCGCCCTTAAAATTTTTACCTAAAATGATTTTTTATTTTTTATTTTGAGGAAAGGAATATTGAACATGTCAAAGGGTTACTGGGTTAGGATGGGTCTGGATCTTTTCTGTTATTTATTGATACAATGCAATATTATTATTTTTTTTCTCTAAGCAAAGTGGTGAGTTGAGCATATCAAGGGATTGGGGTGAGGTTGAATCTTCTCTGCTATTTATAGAACAATGGGGGAAAGAAAGATAAGACGGCAAGAACTTTTAAATTTCGAGTAGAAGTCCATTGGGCAAGGTTGTGCCCTACTGTATTTACAAATCTCACAATGCAGAAGCTAAAATCAGATAGAATATTTTGAATTTCTATTATAATAGGTCGAATTTTCAGTTTGTTGGTCGGATCAGATTTTGGATAGCTTGAAGTCTCCATCAAGGATGATGTTATGCATCCCCAGTATGCTTGCTTTTGTAATTGTTATTGTCGTATCTTCAACTTCATCGATGGCAGAGAGTCCATTGGGGTGCTTTTATAGGTCTAGATGTTTGCGTGTTACCAAGATGATCTTGATAGGCTGCTAAGAGGATAATGAACTCTTCATCAATAGTTACATCAGAGTGACGAAGTTAGGGGGGTATGAGACCATTTGGCTTTATTAAATCATGTCGTGGTTTTGGAAAGCCAATATGAATGATGTTCTTTGTAGACTATATTCACTTGGCTTTAGGCAGTACTCAAACTGGGTCGAACCGAGTATTAAATGCACAAATTAGTTTGTTTAATTTTATCTCATACATGAGTCGAGCTTGAACTTATCACCAAGTTAGTTGATAATTTGTTCATAGTCATTTCGTTTATTTTTTTAAAAAAACTCAACTTGTTTATGAGATGCTCGATTAATTTATTCATATCTTATATAGCACTACAAAAATTGCTGAAATTTGCCATGTGCATTTTGGCACGTGTACGGACACTGTATACGTATCGATCAGGTTGCCACATGTAAATAGCCACGCGTGCGACTCGTGTTAGATTTGGAACTCACTAACTGCACATTTTGACACGTGTATCTTAATACATGTATCAGATTAGACACGAGTATTAAAATACACGTGTCTGACAGTTGGACACGTATTTGGATACGTGTATTAAATACACGTGTCTGACAGTCAGACACGTGTATTTCAATACTCGTGTCTACTTAGACACGTGTCTATTTTGTGTTTTTTTAAAAAAAAAATTTTAATTGTTTTTTTTATTTAATTCAATTTTTAATTTAATTCTTTAATTGTATTTTTAAATTAAATTAAAAATACAATTAAAGAATTAAATAAAAAATTAAATAAAATAAAAAATACAATTTGGAATTTTTTTTCAATTTAGTTTTGTTATTGTTTTTTTAAATTTGTTTGGGTTAATTAATTTTCTTCTTCTTCTTTTTTTTTTTTTTTTTTTTAAAAAATTTTCTTATTTCCGACCACAAATAACGCAATATTTATTTTACCCAAAAATATCACAAAATCAAATTACACAAACCAATAATTAATAACGTATTTGTTAACTATGCAAATCTTTACAAACAAAAAATATCTACAAATCCAAAGGGCGTCCCTGCGAAGCACGAGGTACCGTCCCAGGCGTATTCTCGCCAACCGGCGATTGCTGCGCAAGGGATGGTGTAGCGGGCGAAGGTGTAGCGACAGGGGAGTGCTGGCTCAGCCGTCGTCCAATAGGCGACAACGTACTAATCGTTGTCGCATTAACTGCAAGTAATATAGACAATTAAAAGTATATAATATTACTTGCAAAATTAAAGGGGTAATGAAAACAAATTGAAATTAATTTTGTCCTATACACAATATAAATCATACCTGCAGATGCACTACTAACTGACGACGTACTACCTACGTTTGCAGGTGAAGACCGAGTACCAAGACATGGTTGTGATACTCCCATTGAGAACATGAAGACCTTGAACTGTCGCATGCGCTGCTCCATGGCGTCGAACTGTTGCATGCACTTCTCCAACGCGTCATTCCTCTCTCGCTCAGCCTGTAGCTCCGCTTGGATTTCTTCCATCTTCCGGGCGTGTTCGGCCCAATCCCAAGATGTGCCCTCAGATGGTCCCCCCTGTGAGCGAGGCCTGTATGAGAAACATGTCCCCCGAACAGGTTTAACGTTCGGCCCAACCTGCCGAACCCTCCCCGCGTATTCATGCCTTCCAACTGCCTGTTCGTACGCGTCGTTCGGTGCCCAACGCAAGACGCTCTGCGTGGCGGCTGGATCATTGGATAAACTCTGCGTCATCCTCTCCTGTACGTCGTCAACATGGAATACTCATATACTGAATAATGACATATCACACACATAATTTAGAAATATTAGTAAAATAGTTCAGTAGCATACGCATAGGACTTATGTACGTTCATTCAAGTAAGTGCCGTCCTTCCTTGTGTGGGTCTTCACGAACGACGCGGCGCGAGTGGGGGGCGTGCCAGATGTACATGTCTGTCGTCATCCAGTTGAAATATATAACAAATAGAGAGCGAGAAAATAGTGTAAAGAAAAAGAAAAACAATTAGCAACAAATATTAAAAACATAAACATATATTTGTTCATACCTCATCGTGATTAAATCTGGCATAACTTTTGGATCTCGTACAATGGGGAAGGTCATTCTGCTCCCGCAGCCTCTTCATCCGTTCAGAGGTCGCCTACACATTGAACATGAAGATAAAAATGTAAGCATTGACATACTTAAAGTAGTAATAAAATTAAATGAACTGTTATTAAAAAACCACAACATTTTTTTGTCATACAATAAAAGACCTACATACCCTTTTTTGCTTAGTGCACCAATCGCTCAACAGGAACTCTACATCTTCTGCATCATACTTCGCAAAAACATTGTTCGGCACTCTCGCACGTATAATCTCGGGCGTGTCACCGTCTCGAATATCTAGCTTGGTTTTGAACCTCGACTTCCACGAGCGGTGCTTACGGACAATATCATTCCACGCTTCCTGTTGTGCCTTGCGCTTGTCTATTGATACAGGTAGATAGAACTCCTCCTGCACATTCAATTTAAGCATTATAGGTTTAAAAACTTCAAGAAAAACTTAATCTTAAGTTTAATTCAAATAAATAAATAAATTATATTCATAAACATACCATCAGCGCATCCCACATAGCCTGCTTAATCTGCTTATCTACCTTCGCCCATTCGTCCCGGATATGTATGTAGGACCCACTCCTGATAAGCATGCCCTCAACCCACCTAAAACGATTGCAGGCTCGTCCTACAGGTTGTAGAGCAGCATTGTACTGCAACACAACCTTCTTCCCCCTTGGGAGCACCCAATTTCTCTCTGGGTCCCTAATCACCTCATAATATATGGTTCCGTCTGGGTTGTACCCTAATGAAAAAAAATAAACAACATTTAATTGGTTAACACTAAAAAACATAATTATATCAACAAATTGTAAATTCAATTTATTTTTCTTTCAAACTTAATATTTATTTTTGGTAACATATTATGAGTTTTAAGGATGTCTAAATATGTACTTACCCATCAACCGAATCTGGTCAATTTGTATGTGCTGGGTCGCTGGGTCGCCTGTGACCTCCTCGCCAACCCCTCCCGCTGGTGGAGGCTACTGATCATCATCTGAAAGCATATCCTGGGGGCTATCGGGGGCCAACTGATCGGTACCCAACATCGCAACGTCCCCCTTATAGAGAATCTGGCTCCCCCCCAGATCTGGCATCTGACTTTCACCGGAAAGTGGTACCTGGCTCTCTCCAGATATCGGCCCCTGGCTCTCCCCAGATAAAGGCACCTGGCTCTTTCCAGGCCCCAGGCCCTGACTCGCTGTCGATGCTGGCATTTGTCTCGACCCCATAATCTGGCCCTGCATCGCTGCCTGTGCTGGCATCTGTCCCAACCCAACAAACGACATCTACATCTCCCCGGTCTGTGGCAGAGGAAACCTATCATCCTGTGTCTCAATATCAGATCCACATGGCATAGGTCCAATATATGTGAACGGATAGTACGACGCATAACCATGTGGCCCCATCCCCTCTCGCACCCACCATCGAGCCACGTTACCTGGTGGGGTGAACCCTATCTGAGATAATGTCGGCGGCTCCGAATATGGAGAACTAGAACATCCAGCTGTGCTGGTCTGCCCGTGATCTGATGAGGGCACGACCACCGTACTCGGCAACAATGGTCTATAAGCAGCATCTGGGTGGTGTGGCCACGCCGCAGTATATAATGCCGTCGAATCTGTGGGCGTGGTCATGGGGGGCACGGGTGGGCGGGGTGCCCGATATGCATAAGGAGGGGGTCTATGGTCCATTGATACCTGCGAACAAATGTAGACAAATTAATTAAAATTTGTATTTTATATATTATTAATGAATATGCAAATTATACAATGAAATTTATGCAAATAAAAAAAAAGTGTATTGGGTTTAAGCAAATTGTACCAACAATAAATATATCAATCATTGTATCACGGGAACTTCAATTGGATCAATGTTTGGCTTGTCGTACTCGAATTCATCATTCGTATCGGGTAGGTCATCAGTGGCTAGTACGAGCGGTACGCACTCATGATAGGTTGTATCTACCTCATTACTCCCTTCCCCCTGCCCAACGTCGTACACATTGCGCGGTTTGGTCCTAACTGCACTACCCAATTTGGGTTCCTTCCATCTTCGACGTAGAATACTTGATCTACCTGAGATGTAAGCACGTACGGCTCGTCCTTAATCAGTTCTCCTTTGTGGACGAGGTGATTAAAGTTGACAAACACTAGGCCATACTCGTCTATTCTGAATCCTCTGTCCATCGTGGAGTCTACCCAATTGCACTTAAATAGGACGTAAGTAGTCCTGTCATAGTACTCGACCTCAACTATATCGGTTAACTGCCCGTAGTACGTTTCGCCTTCAACGGTTGGAACACATACGCCGCTGTTCTGAGTCCTCCTTCCCACATCATGGGCAAGCGTGTGGAACAATTTCCCATTTACCACATACCTGTTGTACTTGACTGCTGTCTCCTTTAGCCTCTACAACGCAAAACCAATTTGTGGCCCAATTCCTCCCTACGTTGATCGTCTAGGCCATTGACCTATTTAATAATTACAATTATTAAATATCACATTGGTTAATTACACTGAACACGCATAAATTTTGCCAATTTCAAAATTACCACTATTTCCTTACATATGCACGGTACCATTCGCAGAACTGCTCATGATGTTGTGCTTCAATAAGAGCCTTCGTAATGCGACCCCTAATGCATGATCATCTAAGCGCGTCTTTGTGCATCCTACATTCAGCGTATACTATTATGTAATAATTGTTATTAATAATTTTATTCGAATTCTGTTAAATATATAGACAATACTTACATCTGCAAATTGTGAAATTCTTCTGAGTTGAACACAATATAACGATGAATCTGGTGCATTATCAACCGGTTCAGGGTAACTTGTGTGCCCGCCCCCTTGGATCCATTAGGATTTCTCTGAGGTCTGTTGTAGAATGTTGGTGCGTTATCCAGATACCTTGAACAGAACGTTACCAGCTTGGTCGCTATGTACCCCTCTGCAATGCACCCCTCAGGAGCCGCTTTATTGCGCACATTAGACTTGAAATTTCCAAGACTCCTGGTGTACACACATACACGACATTTTTATTGTCGTCAATTAGGGAACCAATTAAATCAAAATATATATGTATATATTACGCGAAATTTTACCTCTTTGCCGGGTACATCCACCTATACTGCATGGGTCCGCCGAGTCTACACTTGCGCACAAGATGCACGACCAAGTGGACCATGCTGGTAAAAAACCCTGGTGGAAATACCTGTTATAGCTTGCACAAAGTGATACAGACGTCACCCTGCAGTTGGTCCATCTCTTTTTGCGATAGCTTGGTTGAGCATATGCCTCTAAAATATGCAGAAATCTCCACAAGAGGTCTAACAACTTTATCTGGCAATGACTGACGCAATGCAATTGGGAGAAGTTGTTGCATCAGTATGTGGTTATCATGGCTCTTCAACCCAGAAATTGTACGGTCCTTGAGCCGAACACACCGTGAAATGTTCGAGGCGTATCCGTCCGGGACCCTCACATTTCGAAGAACCTTCAGAAAATTTTCTTTGTCCTCCCTAGACATTGTGTGACAGGCAGCGGGAATATACGTCTTACCATTTGCGGCTGTGAACGGATGCAACTTAGGTCTCAACCCCATTTCCTGCAAGTCCAGCCAAGCTGCCAGGTTGTCCTTTGTTTTCTCTTTGATATCCAAAATAGTGCCAAGTATATTATCCATGACATTTTTTTCTATGTGCATAACATCAAGATTGTGCCGAAGCAAATTGTCTTTCCAATACGGCAATCTGAAAAAAATACTTTTCTTCTTCCACATAACATCATTGGAACTCCCTGCACCCTTCTTCTGCTTCTTCTGTTTCTTCTTCTTACCCGCGTTTTCATCCCCAAACGCAACTCCGTCTAACTGTTGGAGGATCTCGTCTCCGCATGGTACATTTGGCGCGCTGTCAAATTCTTTAGTACCGTCAAATGTTCTTCTGTTCATCCGCCACAGATGTTCATTTGGCAAGTATCTCTTGTGCCCCATATAGGGTTTAGGGTTAGGTATTTTTTTTTTTTCTTAAGGATTTAGGGTTAGGGTTTTTGTTTTTTCTTAAGGGTTTATGGTTTTTGTAATTCTTTTTTTTTTTAAGGGTATATAGTTTTTTGGGTTTTTTTTTTTAGTGTTTAAGGTTAGGGTTTTTGTTTTTCCCTATAGGTTTAAGGTTTTTGTATTTTTTTAGGGTTTAGGGTTTAGGGTTTAGGGTTAGGATTTTTGATTTTTGCTTACGGGTTTAGGGTTTTTGATTTTATTTTTATTTTTTGAAGGGTTTAGGGTTAGGGTTAGGGTTTAAGGTTAATTTTTTTATTTATATTTTTTGAAGGGTTTAAGGTTTGTGTATTTTTATTTTAGGGTTTAGGGTTAGGGTTTTTGTTTTTGTTTTTTCTTAAGGGTTTATAGTTTTTGGGTTTTTTTTGTAGGGTTTAGGGTTTAGGGTTAGGGTTTTTTTATTTTCTTATAGGTTTAGGGTTTTTGTATTTTTTTAGGGTTTAGGGTTAGGGTTTTTGTTTTTTCTTACGGGTTTAGGGTTTTTTAATTTTTTTTCCTTAGGGTTTAGGGTTTAGACCTTTGTTATGAATTGCTCAATAACATATATTATTGTAAATGGTAGACGGTGGCAAATTTGTTTCAAATTTGTTTTTGTTTTATTGATTATAATTATTGAGGTTAATTTTCGTTCAAATCGTTGGGTACGATCATTTTATTATTAAATGAGGGAAAGTTTGTTTGAAAATCATTTTTGTAAAAATTTGTCAAAAATGATAATAGCAACACAAATATACAATTAAACTATGTTATTATTTTTGTAGAAAAAAATGCTAAAATAGAGTGTACAGCATGGTTGTTGAAATTTGATTTTAAACAATTCCACAATTTATTTTAAGGTGATTTTGTATATGTGAACCATTTTTAGAATTCATTTTTTCATATTTGGATTTTTTATGAATTTGTATATGTCGACCATATGTAAAATGCATATATTGATTGTATGTTGCTTTTTAAAATTTTGTTGTTAAGGCGAATTGTACTGAATGCTTAGGAAAAATATGTCTTCTCCTTACACCAACGTTTAAAGTAACAAAATGATATTGTAAATTTTATAATACGAATAATGAAGTAAAAAGTGGACGGTCAATTTGTAATCGTTGGTTTCCCATGCAAAACCATATTCGTAGTACAGTAAAATATATCAAAAAAAAGACAAAAAAAAAATGTACGCATATTTCACATGCAAAACCACAAAAAAGTTAAAAAAAAAAAAAAAAAAAAAAAAAAAAAAAAAACACAACAATATATATACAAACCCAACAAAATCAGTAGCATTGCATGGGGAAAAAAAACTGTCCAGTATTAATTGCTAAATCCACTTTTATTATTAGAAAATATTAAAACAAATAGTAACATATTTTAAACAAATACATTTAAATGTACCACGTTTATTATAGCAAAAAAATAAATGACAAAAATAAGGGAAAATTACTCACAATTTATGCTCCTTATATTTGTTGTGGTGTAATTTATGCTTCTTAAGGATTTTGTACTTGCATTGTTGGAAAAAAAAAATTAATAAAACAAAAGAAAAACACAAGTCAGAGAAAGAGAGAGGGAGAGAGAGGGAGACTTTGTTATAATGTATGGAGAGAGGTCACGACCGGAGTGATTAAATCGCCGGTCAGAGTTAAGGGCCGGTACTGTTTGGGTTGGAGAGAGAGAGAAAGAGAGAGTGAGTGAGCTGGCCGGAGGTGCTATGACGGAGAGGGAGCTGGCCGGACGCGCGGAGGTCGGTGAGGTGGCCGGTGACGTCGACGAAGAGGGAGAGAGAGAGTGAGGGTGAGAGAGAGACAGTAAGAGTAAGAGAGAGAGATATGATCGATGGGTAGCTTCCTTTGGAAGCTACCCATTTAAATATATATATATATATATAAAAGAAATGGCCAGGTGGCGCACGGGAATTGTCCCGCGCTGTGCACCTGGCCAAATGTTGGCCACGTGGCCAATTAGGAACGTGTACTAATATACACATCTCCAATTGTAAAACTGATTTTTAATTTTTTTGTAAAAAGTAAAAATTATACATATAAATATGTAAACCCTAACCCGACCCTAAATGTACGTATATACTATACTATATATGTACATAAACCCTAACCCTAGGTATATTTAATATATATGTACATAAATCCTAACCCTAGGTGTATGTACTATATATAGCTATAAACCCTAACCGTAAGTGTATGTACTATATATGTACATAAACCCTAACCCTAGGTGTATGTATTATATATGTACATAAACCCTAAGTGTATATATTATATATAACTATAAACTCTAACCCTAAGTGTATGTACTATATATAGCTATAAACCCTAACCGTAAGTGTATGTACTATATATGTACATAAACCCTAACCCTAGGTGTATGTATTATATATGTACATAAACCCTAAGTGTATGTACTATATATAACTATAAACTCTAACCGTAAGTATATGTACTATATTTGTACATAAACCCTAACCCTAGGTATATTTAATGTATATGTACATAAACCCTAACCCTAAGTGTATGTACTATATATAGCTATAAATCCTAACCCTAAGTGTATGTACTATATATGTACATAATCGCCTAATGATGAGTGCCAAATATTGTGTATTTGGACCCCTTGATTTACATTAGTTAGACCTTTAGCCTTGTTATTTTTTGAGAAGGCTTTGCTTGACCTTGGAACCAGTGTCAATCTCCTCCCCTATTCAGTTTACTTGCAATTAGGGTTAGGAGAATTGAAGCCCACCTCCATGACACTGCAGTTGGCTGACCGGTCAGTTAAGATACCATGGGGAATAGTGGAGAATGTTTTGATTAAGGTGGACAAGTTTTATTTCCCCATGGATTTTATAGTGCTAGATACTGAGCCGGTACAGAACGTTGGAGTTCAAATACCGGTGATCCTCGGGCGACCATTCTTAGCTACAGCTAACGCCCTGATCAACTGTAGGACGGGGGTAATGAAGATCTCCTTCGGCAATATGACAGTGAAGCTGAACATCTTTGACATCAGCAAGAGGCCGAGGAAGTGCGATAAAATCGGAAGTTCCTGCTTGATTGAGGAGATCATAGAGGAAGAATCAAGCACCAAAGACCCCCTGGAGGCATGCTTTGCTCAGTTCGAAGAGGATCTGGACTTGGATGAGTTACTTGAGCAAGCAAATGCCATTTTAGAGTTTGCTCCTCTGGTGAGCAAGGAAGAAGAGGAGGCAACAGTACCTGAGCCTCCTAAGAAGGAACTTAAGCCCCTGCCAGACAATCTTAAGTATAAGTTCCTAGGTCCAGCCGAGACTTTGCCTGTAATCATAGCTTCGGATCTACATGCTGCTCAGGAGGAGAAATTGTTAGATGTTTTGAGAGAGCATAAGGAAGCTATAGGCTGGACCATAGAAGATATTAAGGGAATCAGCCCCTCGGTGGTTATGCACAAGATACATCTGGAGGAAGACACCAAACCATCAAGGGAGCCACCACAGAGAAGGCTCAACCCGACCATGCAGGAAGTAGTCAGAGGAGAAGTAATCAAATTGTTGGATGCTGGCATCATCTACCCAATCTTTGACAGCAAATGGGTGAGCCCCATTCATGTTGTGCCCAAGCGAGCTGGAGTAACAGTCGTGCAGAACAAGGAAGGCGAGTTGGTCCCAACTCGAGTACAGTCTGGATGGAGAGTCTTTATCGACTACCGCAAGCTGAACACCGCCACTAGGAAAGATCACTTTTCTCTTCCGTTCATTGATCAAATGGTGGAGCGGTTGGCCGGGCACGAGTTTTTTTTTTTTTTTGGATGGTTATTATGGATATAACCAAGTCCCTGTGGACCCTGAAGACCAAGAGAAGACGACCTTCACTTGTTCGTTCGGGACGTTCGCCTACCGACGCATGCCCTTTGGGTTATGCAATGCACCCGCTACTTTTCAACGGTGCATGATCAGCATCTTTTCTGACATGGTGGAGCGTTTCTTGGAGGTATTTATGGACGACTTCTCGGTTTTTGGGTCATCTTTTGAGGAGTGTTTGCACCACCTCACGTTAGTCTTGGTGAGGTGTAAAGAGAAGAACCTGGTACTTAATTGGGAGAAGTGCCATTTTATGGTACAGCAAGGAATTGTGCTCGGGCACGTCATCTCTCGTCGGGGGATAGAGGTAAACAAGGCGAAGGTAGACCTGATATCCAACATTTTGCCCCCACGGACGGTGAAAGAGGTTCGCTCTTTTCTGGGCCATGCAGGATTTTATCGGCGATTCATCCAGGACTTCAGCAAGATCGCCCGGCCCTTGTGCAAACTGTTGGTGAAGGAGGCCCCTTTCATTTTTGACGAGGACCGCAAGAAGGAATTTGGGGCCTTGAAGGCAAATCTGACGTCCACACCCATCATTCGGCCCCCTAGCTGAGGTACACCTTTCGAGATCATGTGTGACGCGTCCGATTACGCCGTTGGAGCTGTGTTGGGGCAGCGCCTTGACAAACTCTCCCACGTCATTTATTATGCAAGTCGAACTCTGAACGACGCCTAGCTGAATTATTCGACCACTGAGAAGGAGCTGCTGGCAGTAGTATTTGCTCTGGATAAGTTTCGATCCTACCTACTAGGATCGAAAGTCATCATCTACTCGGATCACGCGGTATTGAAGTATCTTTTCTCCAAAAAGGATGCTAAATCTCGCCTCATTCGGTGGATTTTGCTCTTACAAGAGTTCGACATTGAGATTCGGGATAAGAAGGGTTCCAAAAATGTGGTGGCCGATCATCTCTCGAGGATTACCGTGGATTTCACGGAAGAAGCCGTCCCCATCTCTGAGACCTTCCCCGATGAGCAGTTGATGCATATTGCTCATGCTCACTCGCCATAGTTTGCTGACATAGTGAACTATCTTGTCACCGGTCAAATGCCTTTGCATTGGGGGCGGCAAGATATGTCCAAATTCATGTCCGTGGTGAAGAATTTTTTCTGGGACGATCCTTACTTGTTCAAGTATTGTCCCGATCAGATTATTAGGAGATGCATTCCCGAGCCTGACCAATCCAGTGTAATCTCCTTCTGTCATGATCATGCCCGTGGAGGCCACTTCAGTGCAAAGAATACCGCTGCAAAGATTTTGCAGTGCGGTTTTTACTGGCCTACCATCTTTCAAGACACTCACACTTAATGTGTTTCATGCGAGTGTTGTCAGAAGCTAGGGAGTATTTCACGCCGAAATATGATGCCCCTCAACCCCATTCTTATTGTTGAGATCTTTGATGTATGGGGCATCGATTTCATGGGACCTTTCCCGACCTCCTTCGGCTATCTGTACATACTAGTTGCGGTGAACTACGTGTCCAAATGGGTAGAGGCTGCTGCCTGCAAGACCAACGACCATAAAGTTGTGGTCCAGTTTTTAAAGGACACTATATTTGCTCGTTTTGGTACGCCTCAAGCAATTATTAGTAACGGTGGTAAGCATTTCTGCAATCGGGTCTACGAGCAACTGATGAAGAAATATTGCATCACGCACAAGGTTGCCACTCCCTATCACCCTCAGACGAGTGGACAAGTGGAGGTTTCAAACAGAGAGATCAAGAGGATTTTAGAGAAGACGGTGAACCCGTCAAGGAAAGATTGGTCCCTCCGGTTGAATGATGCATTATGGGTGTACCAGACAGCTTTCAAGACACCGATTGGCATGTCACCTTACCGTATAGTGTACGGGAAAGCATGTCATCTGCCTGTGGAGTTGGAGCACAGAGCCTACTGGGCCATTAAGCAGCTGAATTTCGATCTCACAAAGGTTGGCTCACAGAGGAAGCTCCAACTCAATGAATTGGAAGAGCTGAGGAACGATGCTTATGATTGTGCTAGGATGTACAAAGCACGGATGAAGAAGGTTCACGACCAGAACATATTGAGGCGATTTTTTGAGCCCGGTTAGAAAGTCCTTCTTTACAATTCACGTCTGCATCTGTTTCCAGGGAAGCTGCGATCTCGATGGACAGGCCCTTTCTTAGTTTGATCAGCGTCTTCTTATGGGGCCATTGAGATTGAGGAACCAAAAAATGACAGCACGTTCAAGGTAAACGGGCAACGACTGAAGCCATTTTTGGAGTTACAGAGCTCGGAAGTTGAGACGACCCTTTTAGAGGATCCGAGTTACTCGGAGTGATTGTCGTGAGGATGGAAAGTCTGGCTGACGACTGAAAACTTAGCGCTTGTGGGAGGCAACCCTCATCATTTTTCCTTATCATTTGATTTTATTTCTTGTGTTTTAGTTGTGATTTTTAGGACAGTGTCTACCATTCAAGTTTAGGGGAGCGCTTCTCTTGCAGTGTGCCCAACTTGCATCACCATTTCAGTATTGTATCTCTAGCCACATTGGGGACAATGTGTCATTCTAGTTTGGGGGTGGGGTAGACATTTCTGTCTGTTTTCATTTAATGTTTGCTTTGTTAATTCTTGCAAATATATATATATATATATATATATATATATATATATATATATATATATATATATATATATATATATATATATATATATACCTTATTGTTAGTTGAGCATGGCTACATCTTACTATGGTTTGCATCTCATTGGTTTGTTTAACATGTTGAATTTTGCATATCATTAAAATTTGAGATCTTTTGACTCATCTTTGGATTAGAGAGACTTGACATGTTTAAATTGTTTATCACAAGCACATTAGCATTATTTCTGTGGGGTATGAGATTTGAATTAAAAATTATGTGTCTTGAGATTTGTAGGATGACTTGTTGATGAAACCTTGGCTAATTGTTATATATATATATATATATAAAAAAAAAAAAAATCTGCTTAGAATAATATCACCAATTTGACTTCTCATTGAGTAACCGGGCCCCTTGCCTCATTAAGCATTGGGTGTTCGCGTAAAAAGATGAGAATTTCAGCTTGAATGTTTGTTTGGCTAGTTTGACTTCGTAGCCTTTTTGACTTGAGTAATTAAGCCCTTAGAGATGCTTTTACATCTAGTGCCCTAAAACCATTTGGTTTGGGAGTCACTGGCCCAACACTCGTTACATGGGTCAATTAGAAAGCTTAATAGAGTCAAGCATTGCACAGCCGACACAAAAATAATAAATAAATAATAATAAATGTAAGTTAAGCCTTGGTTATTTGATGGAAGTCCTGCGAATTTTTGATATATGTGCTTTGAGGAAAATCGAAACCCCATGACTCTATGTTATTCACACCTTACACTTTTGAACATGTGTTGTCTCAATTTTCTATCTATGAGTTGATCGATTTTTGATAACATGATAATATGATATTCATTTTTGTTAAATATACTCATGATGTGTGAACCATGTGTTTGAATGATGATTTTTGCTCAATTGATAATTCAGTACTTCAATGTTTGTGGGTATCATTTCTGGCAAACCCTCACGAGACTTCACTCGTCCACTAGGGAGTCCTAGGGATTTAAAAGGCTTGTTGCATATGTTAAATGCAATTGTTTTTCCCACGAAAGAGGATTTCTGTTTCATGCTTTGATTTTGTTTTCCATTTTGTTTTTGCTAAGGGACTAGCAAAATGTAAGTTTGGGGGTATTTGATGAGTGCCAAATATTGTGTATTTGGACCCCTTGATTTACATTAGTTAGACCTTTAGCCTTGTTATTTTCTGATGCCTTGGTTAGTTTTTGTGTTTTTATGTTTTGTAGGTCAATAAGTGAGGAATGGCAAAATTCATGTGGAATTGCTTGGAAAATTAGGAAGCTCTGAAGAACTCGATCGATCGAACTTAAATTCGATCGATCGAATTTTGCCCGAAGTCGATCGATCGAAATTTCCCAGAACTTACTTTTGCATAAGCGCACCAGAACACCCAATCAGGAGCTTCTCCATGACAAAAAGCAGTTCTCCCTCTGATTTTCGCAGCAGAACACGCTGGTTTCGTGACCTTGGTTGTCTCTAGCAAGAGAGGAACCCTAGAGGGGGTTAGAGGAGTCATTTTACATGGGTTTCTAGCCCTAATTTCCTTCTATAAATGCCATAGCCATGCCTCCTTGTTGGGAGAGTTCAGAGAGCAGTAGATAGGTTTAATTTCGTGCATTTTGTAGTGTATTCCAGTAGCTTTTGTTCTTAGACACTTTCTCTTTGTTAAGCTTTTCTTTTATTTTCTTGTTTGTTCTTCATTTTCTTGTGGTGTTCTTAGTCATGGAAGGCTAGTAACCTCAACTAAGGTTGAGGATGAAACCTTTCCAGTGATGACACTCACACTCTTGTTATACTACTTGCACATTTAATGATATATCATATTTGTTGTTCAAATTCCATTCATTTTAATGCTTCATCTTTTGCAATGAATGTAGTTGGTGGTAGATGTAGGACATTTAATGTGTTCCAACCGATGGATACATTGTTTTATCAGTTTGAATGATGATATCCATTGTGATTTGTTCATTGAATGGATACATTGGATGATTTGAATTCAAATGGTACTCTTTGTGATTTATTTTTGAGTTGGATTCATTTAATGGTTTTAGAGTTAGTGGTAAAGAAATTTGAATGACATCCAAAGCTTAATGTTCTTTGGGTGTTCAAGTGTGAACCAAGAGTGTGAGTTGTTGAATTTGGTTTGGTAGATTCCTTAACCTTAGTTCCTTTTAGTTTGCATATTTCATTTCATCTCGTTTATTTAGTCTTTTGTTCTTGAATCAATCCTCAAACCTTTGGAATTAGGTTAAAATGAGGTTGATTAAACAAGACACCAATATTTGACCATTTCCCTGTGGATTCGACCTCGCACTTGCACACACTATATTGCAAACGATTCGTGTGCTTGCGAGTACTCATTAAAACTCACAACACCTAACCCTAGGTATATGTACTATATATGTACATAAACCCTAACCCTAAGTGTATGTACTATATATAGCTATAAACCCTAACCCAAAGTGTATGTACTGTATATATCTATAAACCCTAACCATAAGTGTATGTACTATATATAGTCATAAACCCTAACCCTAAGTGCATATACTTGATATAGCCATAAACTCTAATCCTAAGTGTATATGGCTATATATATATATCATTTTTATTCCTTTTTTTTTTTTTGTTTGAAAATTTAATATTGTATTTATAAAACCCACATATAGTACATAAATTCAATGATCGATTTACACATCTTTTGTACAAACATGGATAAGAGATGTGTAAGAGAATGAAATTAAACATTTCTCTTTAAAGAATGAGAAAAATCAACATTTAGCTTTTTAATTTTTAATTTTTTAATTGTTTGAGGAGATTCTCTTTTTAACTTGATTGAATAAAATTCGACTTAAACGCCGTAAAAAAACTATAAGGTATACGCTATAGTTTTTTTCATTTTCCCAACTGTTTAGATTTAATATCACAATCTTTCTCATACAAATTTAAAGTAAATATACTGTAGTTTTTTGTAACAGCACATAAGCCAAATTCATTTGAATTTCTATAATATCGGAACAATCTAATTATAATCAATCTAGGATTTAATGTTATATTTAAAAGTGTACAATAATGACACGTGAAAATTATATTGACATTATTATTCATAAAATGTAAAATCAATTAAATTATAACCCATAGCCCTAAGTGTATATATTATATATACCTATAAACCCTAAAACCCCTAACCCTAAGTGTATATACTATATATAGAGATAAACCCTAACTATAAGTGTATATATATTATATATAGCTATAAACCCTAACCCTAAGTGTATATATTATATATATATCGATAAACCCTAACCCTAAGTATATATACTATATAGCTATATAGCTATAAATCATAATCCTAAGTGTATATACTATATATAGCCATAAACCCTAACTCTAAGTGTATGTACTATATATAGCCATTGACCTAAGTGTATATACTATATATAGCTATAAACCTTAAGTGTAAATATTATATATAGCTATAAACTCTAATTCTAAGTGTATATACTATATATATCGATAAACCCTAACCCTAAATATATATATTATATATAGTTATAAACCCTAGCCCTAAGTGTATATACTATATATAGCTATAAACCCTAACCCTAAGTGTATGTACTATATATAGCCATAAACCCTAAGTGTATGTTTTATATATAGCCATAAACCCTAAGTGTATGTACTATATATAACCATAAACCTTAAGTGTATGTACTACTATAAGGGACTAAACCATAAGTATTTAATTTATTATGTAGCACGGAACCCTCAAAATAATTGCATTTACTATATATACCATAAATAGCAAGGTTAGGGTATATATATTCAAGTCATTATAAATGTATATAGTTTCTAAACCGTTTACATGCATGCATATCTATATATATAGTATTAATTATAGGTTTTTTAACTTTGTTATGTTTTAAATTTTTTTTTTTGTTTCTAAACGTAGATGGTGTACAAAACTAAACCCTAATTTGAACTATTTGGTTTAATTATATATATATATATATATATATATATATATATATATATATATATATATAGCACCAAATTTGGTTTAATTATGCATATAATACAATATGTAAATTAGGTTAGGGTTTACGTACTTATCAGTATACCATATATATATAAATAAGGAACTCAACATGTAAATTCCAAGTATAGAATTTACATATAGCATATAGCCTTAAAACCTAACCTTATGTGTATATGCTATGTACACCGTGATTTCACAAATTTATATAGTTAATAAGATAAGGATTTTTTTTTTTTTTTAAAAAAAAATGAACACAAAACAATTTTTTTTTTAATATATATTTGGAAAAAAAAAAATAACAGTTGGCCACGTGTATTTATTACACGTGGCAACATATGGACGCTTGTAAAAAACACACGCGTCCAATTGGACACATGTATTTAATACACGTGTCCAATTGGACACGTGTATTTTATACATGCGCCCAATTGGGGTGTTTATACAACTAGCCACGTTGTCAAAAAGACACGTGGCTAATTGGACGCGTGTTTACAGTAACCGGTACTTACTGTAGACACGCGTCCAATTGTAGGGTTTTTTGCAGTGTAAGGTAAATATCGTCGTTCTCTTTTCTTTTCTTTTTTTTTTTTTTTTTTTGTTGTAAATCTATCATAATAATTATTTATTTAACATTTTTTAAGATTTTATTATTCGAGTTAATTAGATAAATTATATTTTATTTATAAACATATGAAAATTAACATCACCAACCTTATATTTGTAATAAATTATATATAGTTTTTAATCATGAAACGGACTATTTATATTATATCTTAAAATCTTACCTAGAATTTTAGACAATCCAATACCAAGTCTATATATATTGGTGAAGCATATTTTTGGACGACTGGACTAGTGAGGGTGTTCTTGCAAAACAAAGGAAAAGCTATCGGGGTGACTTCGGCTGGAGGAGGGCCGATGGGAAACCTTCAATGCATAAGTCAGTACAGTGTCTTAGGGAAATCATAATGGAAAGAATGGAAGATGAAGAATATGTGTACTTGTGATGATGACCCTTTTACCTTTATATAGTCACTGATTAGTAGGTGGGCTCAACAAGGTAAGCACTGAAGGCCAGGGTAAGGGGGCCAGAATGGAATGCGATGCATTCCCCATTAATTGCTTTCCTTCGGCCGAGAGGGGGAAGAATGTTCCAACGATATCTTTCCTTGTGTATGACTAGGTGATCGGTGGGAAATGCTTGGGGTGAAAGGGATCCAATATGGCTTGTCCATTAGCCACAATTTGCAAATAACTCATTAATGTTTGGCAAGAGGAGAGGGACTTTAAGACTAGGAATGACTACTCTGGGCTTTAACAAGAAATCTTTTTCCGGTCTGGCTGAAAGAATGCATTGCTCATATTTTCAATGCTCTTGTAGAGGCTTGGAAATAGCCTACCATGCCTTCCTCTTTGGTGTCTCGATCTACAACTATGTTTGCAGGTTTCTTTTAGGCTCCATCGATAGCACTACCAAGCGAGGTGTTGGTGCCTTGGTCAATTTTTAAGGAAGCAAAGGTATTTGAGGCCCTGTCGATAACATAACTGAGCAAGGTGTCTCGTCAGGATGGTACCGAGTGAGGTCTCTGTGCCTTGGTTAGTTTTTAAGCGAGCCAAGGCCTTTGAAGCCACAATTTAGGGTTGGCAATTTTTGACACGACTCACGAACCCGGTACAAACACGACACGGGAAAATAGGGTTTGGGTTTAGCATAATCGGGTTCGGGTCAACCCGATTATGACACGATTATGATCCGGTTATACTAAAAAAAAAAAAAAAAAAAGAGAAAAAGAACTAGAAACGGAGAAAGTGAGAAACCCGGAAACCCAATTGCCACTTTGCCAGCCAATTCACTCGAGAAACGAGACAGAAGGAAGTTGGAACCCTAGCCCAGTAGCCCGCCACTAGCTGCACGCCTGACCGCCCGCACTTCTCGTCTTCTCTTTCAGAGTTTCAGTGTTTCAAGTTTCAGTTTCACGGTTTCATCCTTTGGTCCCTAGCTTGACTCCCTTCCAGTCTCTTTCACACTTCATCTTCACACAGTCATTCACCCGAATCACTCGTCGGGCCGCCGTTCACAAAGGCACAACAACGAGCCCATGTCCCACGACCCCTCAGTGCCTCACACACACGGCCACGAGTTCACGACGCTTCACACAGTCACGGGTTTAAGTGCATTAATCACTTAAACTTTGTTGATTTTTTGTTTACAAAAATTGGGTGTTTCTTGTTTACAAAAATTGTATCATGTTACATGTAGCAGTGGTTATGGGTGATTTGATTTTGAATAAGCATCTTTATTGGAGAAACTATAGTAGAAAATGACACAATTTATTGCAGAAAGATTTGAAAGCACAATTATGTCTATGGTATTTCTTCCATTACAGAAGCTGGTCATAAATACAGCACAACATAGATTAACGTTTATTTTTCCCTTTAAATTGAAAGCTCAATAATCAAGATAAATTATTTTAATTTAAAGGAGCATACATATATATAATACACGGAGTAGATTAAAAATTCATAGATTATAAGTAATAACTCTTTTAATCTACCTATTTCAGTCTTCCAATGTGATGTTACAGCCTGAAATTAATTTTGAGTGTTTCTCTCTTTATTACGAACCATTCTTTATTCTTTATTTGTCAATTCAAATAACACCACTCCTACGACTCTGGGGTGATGGATTAGGTCAGAGGTTGGAGACAAAGTCACAAATTTATTGTGAGAGAGAGAGAGAGAGAGAGATTGGTGAAAGGGAAACAAATTTGCATTTCATAAAAGCATGTCTATGGTATTTCTTCCATATTCTAGATTTATGTTGCTTATGCCCTGCAAATGCTATTGCATAATCTTGTCTGGAGAAAAAAGTTCTTGGTTGGATATTGCTTTGTCATCTAGTTAATCTTTCGTATCTCATAGAATTTGTTGCTGCTGTAATAAAGCTAATTGCTAATACTCTTTTGCAATCTATATAGGTTTTATAGACAAACGAAGTAGCATACATAGCTCATCTATTGTGTGACTTGTGTCCAATCATGAACCAGGATTAAGAGCAGCCTGAGTAGGTAAGATTATTAGCCTTTTAAGTTCAAAGTTGTCTTTGTGAGCTAGATTTTATGTACTATCTAATTTGGATTGAAGAACTAATTTACTAATAATGATATATGTAGATGAGTAATGAAGTACTTGGTAATGATATTGTTAGAGACTTTGAGGATGATGTGGTTGAATTAACTACAATAGAAGAAGATGACTATGTTTGTGTGGAGAAAGAGAAAAAAAGCCACAAGCGTAGGAGGACTTCAGCCATTTGGGAACATTTTGATGCCATTCGCAGTAAGAAGGGTGAGAAGTTAAAGGCAAAATGCATGTTGTGTGGTATTGTATACTTGGCTCCAAACACTTATGGAACTAGAAATTTGAAGCGTCACACGGACAGTTGTCTGAGGAGAAACACTTGTGATGTTGGGCTGATGCTCTTATCTAGAAGTCAAGGATCTCTGTCTGTAAGTAACTTTAAATTTTGTCCCAAAAGATTTAGAGAATTGTTGGTTGCTTCGGAAGCATGATTTGCCTTTTCGATATGTTGAGTATGAGGGCATAAGAGAGATTATAAAATACTTGCATTCTGATGCACCGCTTATCTCTAGGAATACTCTTAAGGCTGATTTGAAAAATTTGCATATGACGGAGAAACAAAATGTTAAATTTATGTTGAATGGTTGTCCTGGTAGGATTTGTTTAACATCTGATTTGTGGACGTCTTTGACTACTGATGGATATATGTGTCTCACAGCACACTTTATTGACTAGAATGAGGTCTTAACTAAAAGGGTGTTAAACTTTTCATTCATACCGCCACCACATAATGGTATATCTTTGTGTTAAAATACGTATAATATACTAGAAGAGTGGGGGATTGAGACCAAGGTTTTCACTATAACAATGGATAATGCTTCTTCCAATGATGTTTGTGTTCGTTTATTAAGAAATCAATTGAACATAAAGAAAGCCCTTCTTTGTGAAAGCGAGTTCTTTCACATTCGTTGTTGTACACACATTCTTAATTTGATAGATCAATTTGTTTTGAAAAAGATTAATAGTGCTCTCCAAAAGATTCGTGACAGTGTGAAGTATGTTTGAGGATCACAAATGAGAAAACAAAATTTTCTTCAGGCTGTGAATAAAATGTTATTGAATAGTAGAAAGGGGCTAAAACAAGATGTGCCAACTAGATGGAATTCTACATATCTTATGCTTGAGACTGCTATTAATTATCGGAGTGCTTTTAGTTGTTTAGAGATGATTGATTCAAACTATAAGCATTGCCCTACTGCACTTGAGTGAGAAAAAACGACTCATATATGTTGTTTTTGGGCTTCCTTTTTCCATGCTACATGTGAGTTTTCTGATATCAAGTATCCCACAGCCAACCTCTACTTTACTGTGATTTTTGACATTTACGTAACCTTGAAGGTAGAAGTTGAGAGCGAAGATGAATATAAGAGATTAATGGCAACACAAATGCTCTCTAAATTTTTGAAATATTGGTCAGAATTTAGTGTAGTGTTGGCTCTTGCAGTTGTGTTGGATCTTTGTTACAAGCTTCAACTTGTAAATTTATGTTATTCGAGGCTTTATGGAGTTAATAATTCTAGAGAGTATTGTCATGTTCGTGATAAATTGGTCTATCTTTTTATGGAGTATGGTGGTTCATCATCTATATCTTCAAGCACCAAGATTCAAGACATGTTGATTCCCAAGTACCCCAACCACAAGTCAAGGCTGTCAAGCGGACTTCCGCAATGATGAAGGTAAAATTATATGTTTATTTTGTGATTTATGTGTTATTGTTAGTAACTTAGTATATAATATATATACTTCTAACTACTTAGTAAATTATGTTCACATTATCTTTTTTTAATTGTAGACATTTTTAGTTTTGGCAGGGATGATGTTCAAGCAAATAAGAATCAATTAAAACTTTATTTGGATGAACCCAGGATGATGAATGATGCGGAGGGAAATTTTGACATTCTTTCATACTGGAAAGTAAATGAATTTTGTTATCCTATAGTAGCTGCTATGGCTTGTGATATTTTGAGCATTCCTATTTCTACTGTTGCTTCAGAATCCACTTTTAGTTTTGGTGGACGTGTGATTGATCAATATAGGAGTTTGCTCAAACTTCATATTGTTGAGGTACTAGTATGCACTCGGGATTGGTTATATAAAGAGAAATGTAATATTTGTTATTTGTATATTTATTGTTTTCATTAACTTATATTATTTTTTTTATTACACTAATTCCTCTTATCTTTTGATGTAGAATTGACACAAATGAAGTTTGATGAGTTTGAAGAAGATATTTTGACTTTGAATTTCAATTCCAATGATATTCCAAGTTCATCAGGAGCAAATTCTATTAATATTCCTTAACATTGGTGTTAGTATTTTATATTGGCAACATTTTGGTTGACAAAAATATTTTATGTAACGATTAATTTTTAACAGGATTATCGGTTCTATTCAGAGTCTTCAAATAATATGCATAGTGTCTCTTTTCCAAGCATGTGACTGATCACAAGCTTCTAGAAGATGTCCATGAAGATTCCTTACAAATTCCAAGCTAGATCAACCGATTCCTGTGCAACTGTCCGGACAAGCCTTTGAAGGCGTCCGGACGCCCCGTAGTGTCTAGCAGATTATGTTGAAGACGTCCAGACGACAGAGCAACACCTTCTGGATGCCAGGTCAATCTTTATTCTACACTGAGTTGGATTTCAGAAGTCGACACTATTAGGGAAGTCTCTGCAAGTCATCCAGACGACGTGGCAACACGTCCGGACGCTGTCCAACATTTCAGAATATTCCAATGTTCCATTCGAACGCAGGAAAGAGTTATAGCAAAGACCGTCCGGACGCTCGACCAAGCCACCCGGACGTGGACCTGATAAGGATAGAATTGCGCTGTTTCTGAAAGGCTATCGCAGAAGACCGTCCGAACGTGGCTAACTTCCGTTCGGATGCTCAACAACCTGAGTTCGAATCTCAACAGTTTTAGGTTTTCTGTAAGCTTATAAATAGAGGGCCCAAGGCTTGTAAATTGTATGAATTCTGTTAGTATTTTGGCATCATTCTGTGTTTGGACAAAATCACTTAAGTGTAAAGATGTTGTAAACAGAGATTCCACTATTCAGAGTCCGTAAGTCAAAAGAATTCAAGTTCCCTGTCAGCCATTCGGACGATCGAGCCATCCCGTCCGGATGCCCATCTGTCCACTGTGCCATCCGTCCGGACGATGTGTCTACCGTCCGGACCTCCAAGACAGATCAACATCATCCGTCTCGACCCCATACTGTATCGAGAAGTTTCTGTGCCAGCTTGTATCCGTCCGAACGTTTCAGCAGCACATCCGGACGCCTCTCAGTACTCGATCAGTTTCTGATTTCTTTCCAAGTTCCAAGAAAGGGAAGATCAATCAACTGTCCGGACGATGTGGTATCCCATCCGGACGCGCATCTCCTTAAGGCAAGAATCGCAATTCAAATTTGACCGTCCGGACGTCTGACAGCTGTGGTCCGGACGCGCGTGCATCAAAGAAGGAAATTGCCGATTCGACTTCAACCATCCGGACGACTGCCTATCATGGTCTGGACGCGGGCGTTGCAGATATGGAAATTGCGTGTTGAAGAATAGCCATCCGGACGCTCATCCCCCATGGTCCGGACGCTCTAAAGCCTTATAAGGAAATTACTTGCAGCGGACGTGCGACCGTCCGGACAAGGCTCTTAAACAGGAAAGATTTCCCTACGAAATTTTCAGAAAATCTTGTCTCACAGTTGTCCGTCCAGATGGCCCATGTTCACCATCCGGATGGCGCCCAGGTATATTTTGCCTGACACTCATTTGAACCCCCAGCCTATAAATAAAGGCCCCTGGGCATTGAGAACTGCAAGAATTCGGTGTGAATTCCATTAGAGCTCAGAGAAGTCATCAATCCCTTTGAAGCCGTTTTACAAGTGTGTTGTGCTATAAACAGAAGTCTATCTTAGAGGTCGGCTCTAAGATAAAAGGATTCCATTGAAGACCCCTTCAGGTAGGAGAACCTGGTTGGGAAGCGTTCGTGTTGGGTTACACGTCAGAGATCAAGGTACGACCACTGCATCGGTACATGTGAGTGTTATTGTCTTGTATCTAGCTATGTCTTCTGAATAGTGAAATTCCTTGGTACCGGAGTGGTTTTTCTCTTAACTGAGTTTCCACTTCGTCAACAAAAATCTGTGTGTCATTTACTTTCCGCTGTGCTTTAATTTTTGTTGACACTTATGCACACACTTTATTTTTAGAAGTCAATTTCGTTTTTCAAATTCTGTATCGAATTCCATAGTGCTTAAAGACGATGTTTAGGGAGAATCGAAGATCCGTTAGCTCTTAAGTCGTTGCTGGTGTGTGCTCAATAGTTCATGTGAAGTCTATCTTAGGGATCGGCCCTAAGGTAAAGGAATCCATTGAAGACCCCTTCAAGTAGGAGACTTGGTTGGAAAGAGTTCAAGATGGGCTTCGTGTCAGAGTTAAAGGTATGACTACTGCTAAGGGTATGTGAGTACGAGTGTCTTGTAACTAGCTTTGTTTTCAATATAGTGGATATCCTGGGTTTGGCTGTCCCAGAGTGGTTTTTCTCTTCACAGAGTTTCCACTTCGTATCAAATATCTTGTCTTCTTTAAATTCCGTATTTAATATATTTTGTTGCACACAAACACACACTTGGTTCTTTTAGAAGTCAATATTTATTTTCAATTGGTATCAGAGCGGGTACACTTGTGTTTGGATTTATTTCCTAAGTTTGATCAATGACTTCTTCTAACATAAATCTTCATGAGTTCTTTGAAGATGATTTTTATGATTTCTCTAAAGATAGCCTTTTGATAGCTAAACTCTTTAAGAAATCCAGTAAAGAACTCAAGAAGATTAAGCAAGAAAAAGAGTCTTTGATTTTACAATTATCTAAATCACATGTTTTGATTGACTCTTTGAAATCTGAGAATACCATGCTTTTTGATACTGTTGATGCACTAGAGAATAAATTAAAAGAATCAGGGGATCTCTTGGAAAAATTCTCTAGTAATAATTTAAAAGGCATGCTTTGTATTCATACAGATATTTCTAACAAGCCTGATTTAATTGTTAATGATTTAAGTACTTCAATTTCACATGCTTCTGATTCTGAATTAGATTCTATTGATAATAAGCCTGTGATAGAAGATACAGCTTGTTTAGATAATTCTTGCTTAACTAATCATGTGATGTCTAACTCCAAGGAATCAGGAATACAAGGTAAGTTTATTCCTAAGTGTCATAATTGTGGGAAGATTGGTCATATTAGGCCAAATAGTTATTTGTTGAAATCCTACAAGCCTTGGATTAAGCAGGATGCTCTGAGGAAAAGTGAAGTTGAAGATTCTTCCTCATCAAAATATGTCCCTCCACATAGGAGACACATAAAAGGTAAGGGTAATATTGTTTGTAAGAATGCTAACCATATTTCTGCAGAAAAAGTCAAGCAGCATTCCAACAAAAGAAGCCTGCCCACCTGTCATCACTGCGGCATCACAGGTCACATCCGACCCAAATGTCCACATCTTCAGGCTCAGAAGGAGCTGCCAACAAGAGCTTCATTAGGCACTATACCTCAGACTGCACTCCAGGCACCACGATATCAGTAGTGACAACTGAAGTTGGTTCCTGCCAACCAAAGTGACAAGTCAAAGAAGAACAAATTAAGGCGCAACAAAAGAAAGCCACAGAAGCCCATTAGAAACCATGACTATGAAGGGTTGCTGAGCCTAATGCAATGTATACGAAGAGGAATGGACAACATGAACAAGACTTGCAAACCACCGCCACGGGTCAAGCAGGTATGGGTCAGGAATAATGAGACCATTCACCCCTAAAGGTGTAGTGGACTCACCTAGTAGAGATGAAGTCTTACCATGCTTAGGATTTTGGTTCCTAAATCCTAGTGCATGTCAGGTATGTTTTGCATTGCATAGTTTATCATATCATATCTATTCGTGCCTTGCATTCTATTTGAGGAACCATTTATTCTATCCCCATGTTTTCTCTTGTTGTCTTGAGAAACTTCTGCAGATATTTTTTTTTTAGGATAATAGTTAAAGCACGTCGGGCTGCTACTTTTCTGTCTTGATATTTCTAAACCTCTTTCCCTGAGGATAGGTTTGATTTTACCTTACATCCTGGGACTAGATGTTATTTCCTTTTCCATAAGCATGTCCTTGTTGTTTTTCTATTTTATTGTTTTCAACAAAAAAAAAAAAAATTGGGGGAGAAGATGCAGAATTTTATTTTTTTTTATATAGCTTTTTAGATATTGTATGTGTTTTTGCCTGATATCTCAATTCATTGTACATTAATTGAATATGCTTATATATGATTGAGAGTTTATGTCTGATCTCTACTAAGTTTTCCTGTACATCTTAATGCTAAATAGTTGCTTTTCTCATGCGATGAAAAATTGTGCACTATCAAAAGTTTCCCTAAGGTACATTTTTTCTGTCTGACTTTTAGCTTCTGAAATTCTAATGAGAGAGATTTTTTTTGCTAAGATGGTCAAATTGACCAACTCGCTAGTTGAACCTAGAACCCATAAATTCTGGCATTCTTTCTAGGTTGCAGCACCAAGTGATAAAAAGCATTCAAAACTAAATAAATATGGATAAGTAAAAAGATCTACTGCTTTTGTGCTATAAATCTATTCTTGAACTTGTTCCTATAGAAACAGTTAGTGATCAAATCATTGCGAAAATAGATAGTCACTAAAGGACGAAGTAAAAGAAAAGTGTTGCAGCTTAAGGAGAGTGTATCAGATGAGGGTAGCTAGGCCCTAGTAAAATAAGGTTTGACTTTTGACTGATCTACCATTGATTTTCTCTCTTATTTAGAAAATTCGGTTGCTTTAAGTCATATCAGTGAACTTCATACCTTATTGAGAAAGCTTTCACACACACAAGCATTGCATAAGTTAAGTTTACTATTGAAATTTCTGTCTGCAGGAAAATTTTTGTACTTATTGACTCTTAACTCTCAATTATATCTTGGTATATTTTTGAAATGCTATTTGACTGTTTTATCAGTTATTTATACATGCCTGTTTTGAAGCTAACTTTAGGAAGAAAAAAAATTCTACATATTTCCCTCTGTTTTTCATCTTCTAGTGTGAAGCATCCGGACACACTCGGCTCTGTCAATCTCTTATTTGACAGCATGCCATCTAGACGAGTATGTACCACGTCCAGACGCAAGCTTTTTGCTTTATCTGCCAAACACACACACACACACACACACACACACACACACACACACACACACACACACACACACGCACGCACGCACACTACTTTTTGCCTGTTTTATCATGTTGTGTTGTGTGTGTTTTCTCTCAGATTGATCCTGAGATTTTGGCATTCTTTGCACATCTTTTCTCATTACCAGCTATTTCCTTTGCCTTTCCTTATTCTCTTAAGCTTTAGTTTTTTTTAGAATATTAGTATCTTTAATTGATTATGATTTGAGAGATTGTGCATGAACATCTTTTTTTGTCTTTATACTGGATGGATATTATTAATCTGTGTCTTTTGGATTGCTATATCTACTTTTGTATTTCTTTATACATCCAATTGATAGCCATCATAATACCACATTCTTTTTGAAACTAACAGGATCTAATATTTCCTTGTGGTGTTATTTTTGGATAGATTTCTGTTTAAATATTTTCAGGAATATCTTGTCCGGCGGCTTCCAGCATAGTGTCAGACAGAGGGCTCTTTGGAAAACAGACCAGTGTTGAAATCATATGTTCTAGAGATCTCAAATTTTAGATGAGCTCATTCCCCCTGCTCATACAAACTTTTTCGTAACCTTTTCCTCTAGATCTGCACCAGCTAGAGATTCAGTGGTGAATATTCTTTATCATCTTGCAGACCACTTGTCTAGAGGATTTCTTTCTGCGGATGAACAGTTTCAAGCTAGAAGACTCAAGTGACTGAAATTTTTCAGTCTATGGTTTCCCGGCTTTAGGAGCAAGAAGCCGAAGTAGCTCAAATTCAAGAAATGTGATATCTTGAGGTTTTGGTTATCTCTTATATTGATTTGAGCTTTTGATGAGACATTTTACTATTATTCTTGTTGTTTTGAATTTTAGTTATTGTGGTTTTCTCTTATACTCTATTTACCCTTTGTCCTTTTGAGACAAAAATGGGGAGTATTTTTTGTTTTGGACAGGGAATGTATTTCCAAACCGGTCAAGTGTTTTTTTGTCTCAGAATGGCCAAAGGGAGAGTTTGTTAATATTTTATATTTGTAACATTCTGGTTGACAAAAACACTTTATGTAAGGGTTGCTTTTTAACAGGATTATCGGTTCTATTCAGAGTCTTTAAGTAATATGGACAGTGTCTCTTTTCCAAGCATGTGACTGATCACAAGCTTCTAGAAGATGTCCATGAAGATTCCTTACAAATTCCAAGCCAAATCAACCGGTTCTTGTGCAACCGTTCGGATGAGCCTTTGAAGGCCTTTGGATGCCCCGTTGTGTCTAGCAAATTATGTTGAAGACGTCCGGACGACAGAGCAACACCGTCCGGACACTAGGTCAATCTTTATTGTACACTGAGTTAGATTTCAGAAGTCGACACTGTTAGGGAAGTCTCTGCAAGTCGTCCAGACGACGTGGCAACACGTCTGGACGCTGTCCAGCATTTCAGAATATTCCAATGTTTCGTTCGAACGTAGAAAGAAGTTATAGCGAAGACCGTCTAGACGTGGACCTAATAAGGATAAAATTGCACTGTTTCTGAAAGGCAATAGTAGAAAACCGTTCGGACATGGCTAACTTCCGTCCAGACGCTCGACAGCCAAAGTCCGAATCTCAGTAGTTTTAGGTTTTCTGAGCCTATAAATAGAGGGCCCTAAGCTTGTAAATTGTATGAATTCTGTATCGAATTCTATAGTGCTTAGAGAGGGTGTTTAGGGAGAATCATAGATCCGCTAGCTCTCAAGCCGTTGCCGGTGTGTGCTCAATAGTTCGTGTGAAGTTTATCTTAGGGATTTGCCTTAAGGTAAATGAATCCATTGAAGACCCCTTTAAGTAGGAGACTTGGTTGGGAAGCGTTCACGAAAGGCTTCATGTCAGAGTTAAAGGTATGACTACTGCATAAGGGTATGTGAGTACGAGTGTCTTGTAACTAGCTTTGTTTTCAGTATAGTGGATATCCTGGGTTTGGCTGCCCCGGAGTGGTTTTTCTCTTCACAGAGTTTCCACTTCGTAACAAATATCTTGTCTTCTTTAAATTTCACATTTAAGATATTTTGTTGCACACAAACATACACTTAGTTCTTTTAGAAGTCAATATTTATTTTCAATTGGCTTATATGTGGATGAGTTCTTTTTATGGGGTTTGTTTTGCCCTTACTAATTGACTGAAACTGAATTCTGGTTTGCCCTTACTAGTTGTAAAAATTTTAGTTATGTTTAGTTAACTTAAATTTAATTTGAGAGGAATAGCTTAACATTTTTCTTTTTGTATTCCTCTCAAATTTTAATAGAATATTGATAGTTAAATATTGTCTGTAAAGTGATGTTGAGTTGATAGTTGCATATTGGAACTTGGAAGATCTCTAACAATCTTACCTTAATTGTCTAAGTTTTAGAGCTAAGATTATTGCATCGGTGATTCAGTGATGAGTCCTTATTGGTTTTATGTCATTTAGTGGGTTGAAATGTTGAATCATTTATAACTCTTTACAATTTATTTATGTATAATTTTATTCATTTTTGGCTATAAAGTGGGTGGAGCACAAATATTGCACCTAGCTCATTTTTTGTCTTTGTAGAATTTCTATGGTAAAAATTAGAAAAATAAATAAAAATACTGGTTTTATTTTTCTTGGATAAATAACTACGAAATTGGTGTCGGGTCGTGTCATGTTAACGGGTTACACAATTATTAATTGTGTTTATCGAGTCATGTTCGGGTCACGTGTCATAACCCGATTAATAATCGGGCCGGGTTCGTCTCAGACCCCGTTTAGGTAATCGGGTCGGTCGGGTTGACACGAACCCGACCCATGAACCCGAATTGCCAAGCCTAAGCCACATCGGTACTTTGACCGAGCAAGGTGCCCCGTCGGGTGGGTACCAAGCAATGTCTTTGGTGCCTTGTCAGGAGGGTACCAAGCAAGGTCTTTGGTGCCTTGGTTGGTATTTAAGAGCGCGAAGGCCTTTGAGGCTCCATTGGTAGCGTGACCGAGCGAAGTGCCCCATTCGGAGGGTAAAAAGTGAGGTCTTTAATGCCTTATGGGGAGTGTCTCGAGCAAGATCTTTGGTTCCTTTTCGGGAGTGTATCAAGCAAGGTCTTAGTGCCTTAGTTAGTTTTTGACCAAGTGAGGTTTTTGATCCCTGTAAACTCGAGACTGAGCAAGGTGCCAAAAGCATGGTGTAGGTCTTAATCCTCGTTAGCTCATGAATGAGCCAAGTCTTCGGTGCCCTATCAGTTCGTGACCGAGGAAGGTACCCAGCACATGGTATAGTCTTGATCCTTGTCAGCCTGTGATCAAGCGAGGTCTTCGTTACCTTGTCGGCTGACCGAGCAAGGTGCCCAGTGCGTGGTTTAGGTCTTAATCCCCTCGGCTTGTGATCAAGAAACATTTTTGGTCCCTTGTCGGCACGTGGCTGAGCAGGGTGTTCAACGTGTGGCATGGATCTTAATCCTCATTGACTCAGGACGAAGCGAGGTCTTCAGTGCCTTGTTGGCTCGGAATAGAGCAGGGTACCCAAAACGTGACTCATGTCTTATGAGTCCTAGTCGAAAGGTCTTGAGCCTAGGAGTGCAGGGGATGCCACGTGTTATAGACTTGTAGAGACAGGAATGTGTAGTAGCAATGCTGCGGGTTAGCTTAGACACGGTTATACCTTAATCCATGTTAGTCTAACAGAGTGGCTAGTGCGGTGAGCATGGAAAGAAATATATAAGCCATGTAGCGGTCAACAAAGACTATAATGCATAGGATGTGGTGAATGAAGACAAATCTCATTTGTGTCATGGTTTCTGCAATATCTTACTATTTGTTTTTTCATATAAGAATAACAATGAGTAAAAGTGATTGAACAACAACCAAGCCCAATTTCTTGAAGGCCGACTCTTTCAACAAGGCCCTTGATGCTATTGTTTTGCTCAAGGACCCTCGTAAGATCCCCAAGGCCATGCACTACTATTCCCTCCTCGGTGGCAGCCGAGGGTATGCCCCATGCTTTGCATCACTGCCTACGAGCTCGTGTGGCATTGAGTCCATGGCCATGCTCGCTGCTTGCTCTATTAAGATGGTCCACAACATGTCTTTAATCCCATACACGTCAATCTTTAATTAGGATTAAGTGTGTTCTAATTATTACCTAAGTATGTTAAGGTTGGTTCTAAGAGCCTAAAAGGGAAAAATTGAATTTTTGTTGCACAAACAGTCCACGTCTTGCATTAAAGGGTTAGCTCTATTTTAGGCACCCATCGAATCTATCTCTACCAATCAATTCAAGGACATAGGCTCCAAACTTAGCATGCACTCCATCGAAACAACATTCATAGTTATCACATCCTAAATCTATGCCTATGCTTTGGTTTTTCACGATTCATACCTACACAGATCACATCCTATGCTCACATCAACATTTGTGATCTGTAAAGTCGATTGCTCTAATACCATACTATAACGCCCCCACAATTAATTAATTAAAATAATTCATTCGTAGTGTTACTCGTAGTATTTCCATACTAATTAACTTATAATTAGCTGAATTTACTACCTTAAACACTTACTATCGAAGTAAAATATAGCAGAAGTAGAAAAAAAATGATCTAAGTAAAATATCTTTAAGAATATCAATAACTATCATCAATAGAAACACATAGCTTCCAAAGGAATAAAACTACAATATTTAACATATTCTAACCATACCACACAAACTTAACCATATGAGCCCTTTGCTTGGCATCTTCAAGAAAGTGAAATGCTCCACACAACAGTCCATCAAACCCGCTAATTTGCAAAACACTGAGATGTTTCACAAGTAGAAAAGTAACTACGTACATCCACAATTTAATACGTAAATTATCACAAAACTCGTTATGAAATGAGCATGAAGGAACATAACATATTCTTCAAACCTCGGTAGTTCATAATATCATGGGTTTTAAAAATCCGTAAGTGTTGCATTTGGTATTATGCAAATAAAGAAAAATTGGTTTATTTTAAAATAGAGTAAGCATAATTCCAGGCACAATTCACAATTTATTTAATGCAGAAATCATGTTAGTGAAAATCTTATACATACTTTATACATAATTTTGCTCCTTATGTTTTATTTGAGCCCTTAATCTGAGGGACTTCTAAAACGATACCGGTACTCTGGTGAAGCACACATCGTCATCGTTGGTGGCCTAATTGGAATTAGACCCCAGGTAATCCACACCACTAACAATGATGTCTTTGTGACTATCTCTCATACATGGTTGCACCGGTTACCTATAAAACCCTAAGATTCAAGGTCAGATAACATAAAAGTAAACTATAAACCATAGGGTCAAGTCTTAATCTAAATGTACCCGCCATTCGTGCATAACGATCCCTACGCACATACATTCGTTTTGCTTTATCAAATCATATACATTATCAATGCAACTATAAACATTTGTTGGAAACATATGCCTATAACATAAGTATTTGCAATGCGAAAACGACTACACCATTTGCATTCAAGAAAATTTGCATGTTGAAACTAAAAAACTATTTAGTAAGCATTTACTTACCCTGAACGCTCATCCTAAACAGCGGACATCTTAACTTCACGTCACACAATGGTAGAGCTTCCCCAAGCAAGGTCTCCAAGAAATTTTTCCCTCTCTCTCTCTTTCCTGCTTCATCTCTCTTTCTCACTCTAGGGTTTAGGTCTCAGTAATGGCGAAAATAGGACCTATGGAATCGATCGATCAATGTCCCAGTTTTATCGACTAATCGATGTTACAATTGATGATTACTGAACCCTAAACTTTTTAAAACTTTTTAATATCTTTTGTGGACCACTTGTACAAGGTAGCTATAATAGATATTTTTAAAAGGAATTTCTTCCCGTAAATAGTTTAAAATTAAATATTTAAAGGTATTCATAATTTGTTGACCGATATTTACTTTAAAATAACTACTACATATTTAAGCGAGGTATTACAGCCCTGGCCATGGACTAAGAATAATTATTTCATTAAATCTATCTTCAGGGGAAATTCCTTAATTTTTTTTAAATAAAGGACTTGGATTCATTCTTGAGAATGATGTTCTCGCAATGTTATATGTGATCGCTCAACTCATTGGGAATTTTGACTGCAGTAAAGGTCTCGCTGCAAAATATATCAAAGTGACATCCACTTCATATTTAAGTTTACGAAGCAATCAGCATTTAGAATCAATATCATAAGGAGTTTTAGAGTTTCACATCATCCTTTTGACAGTGTTTTAAAAGAATGACGTACAATTCTAGTCCCTTCAATGCATTGTATTTGCATTAACACATCAATCTAAAGTCACCACTCATGTAATCAACACAGATCATTGTGATTAATGTGTTAGAGTCTTTGCAAATGGAATGTTCAATTCATTACTGATTTTGACCATTAAATTATAGATAACAAGGTTTATGGCTTAAGACATTTGGCACGATACATGTAAATAGGTTATACGCCCAATACTCATTCAAATAAATCAGCAAATAAACAAATAGATTCAATCCAAATCAAAATGAATTACAAACTTACTGGAATTTGGGGCACTATCCCTAACAAGAGTTTCGTTCGCAATTTCTTCCTTAGTCCGTTTAAAAGAACTTGAGACATGCTATTTTTTTCTTTAGCTGACTTAGTTTCAAAACCCAAGTTTACCCTACCTATATAAGCCTATTGTGGGACAATTTTCTGAGATAGAGGAGCTACTATTTAGAAAATCTTCGAGAGAAACTCAAATAGTTTTGAGCTTAAAACGATACACATTATTTATTTGTTTATCATCAATCAAACCACAGATAAAAATTAAAAAAATAAAAAATAAAAAAAAAAAAAACAAAAAAAAAAACCCTTTAGCCATTAGAGTTTTGGGTTGCAGCAAACATAGTTTGTTCGTAAAAGTGATTCCTATAGAAGAATGTCAGAGATTTTGGAGTTACTATAGTAGGAGGTAAACAAGTTGTTTTTCAAGGTTTCAAGCTGAGTCTTGGATAACAAAGGTTTTATAAGTTGACTAGTTTGTAACATAAGTCTTTTCTAATTGATACATTTGGGGTTGCTAACACCCAGAGAGGTTCTTTTGTTGTAGAATTCTTCGAAAGTCTCTACATCGTTAACAAAATTCTTATATTCATTTATTTTATGCTTGTCTAGATCATTTTGGTGATTAAATTTTTGTTGGTTGGCTTTAAAGTTAATAACTTAATTTACGAATTAAATTAAATTTTGTAATAAGATTGAGATATTATATAAATTTTTATTTAAAAACAGAATTTTCAAAAGGAATTCGGTTTCTATATCATATTATTATTGTTGTATTTGTATAATCTATTCAAATCCTCCACCGATGCACTGATTTTTCTTTCTTCTTCTTCTTCCTTAATTCTTTTGTTTTTATGTTTTTTTAAAAAAAAACAAAGAACTAATAATTGACTAAATAACGTATGTGGTGGTTAACCATATATATATATATATATATTACAGAAATTTCCTACAACCCACATATAAAAATAACATGTGTCATTTAAATATGTGAGAAGCACATATTTTTTTATTAATGCTATTAAAAAAACATGTAAGAATTATAGTCTATTTAAATAACATGTGTTTCTCACATGCCAAGGGACATATGTCAATCTTATATGTAAATTGTAAAAAAAATTTCTACAAACCGAATGGTAAGAAATTCTATCCTATATATATATATATATATATAATTTGGCAAGAACATATATGGATCATCCTTTAAATCATCGTGGGTTTCCAATAAAAGGTACAGCCCCTCCTACGCCACTTGAAAGCCCAAAACATGAAAGACATGTCATGTTACTATGTTGGTACTGGTCTCTACGGCATTTTGCCAAAAGTTGCTTTTGTCCAAGGAAAATCGAGATTACCATATATATATATATATCCAATAATATATTAAAACATTTAAGAAAGGTACGTAAGTGGATCCTTATACCCTTTGACAACGACAAACTAGGAAACATGGAATTTTTCCTCATTCAACTTCAACCTTTCGTATTGCACTAAATTACCCTCGATCCCTCTTATCTCCTTAATTATATGGAGCTAGCTACGATCTCATCTTCTCTGCTTTAATTTAGTCAATACTACTTAGTGCTTAATACTGTGTTCCCCAAATAAAGTGAATAAATCACCCATCTTTTTCCTTTATAAAAAGGAGCCTTTATTGACTAAGTTGCTTATGACCATTAAATCTCTTTGCTTGTTCATTAGTTGACACAAAGAGGAATATTTTACCTAATAAAGCAAATGACAGTTGTTTTTAACTTTGCTTTTGTTAGATTAAGAAGAATGCTAAGCAGCTGGAGGGAGGATCAGAGCCAATAATCATAAATTGATCTTGCATGCCAGCCCAAATACGTGGGTGCATGATATGATTCCACATATCTTGCCTACAAATTTGTGAAACATTATCTCCTAGGATGCTTCTAATTAAATTTGATTGGTTTCTTAATTAGACAACTAATTAATTAAAATCGATCATACCTATTCATGATTTAACTGCATGACACCCCCCCATGCAACGAAGTTCTAATATATGTAGAGGAGATAATTAATGATAGTTTGGTGGGATTATTATTATGAAATTGGCAAAATAAAAATAAAAAATAAAAAAGATGCCCTTGTAGAGTTGTAGGATATATAAGAGCTTATATAATTATATTTGATCACCGTCACAGTATTTATTGCCCATTACATTAACACCCATTGTAAATATGACATTTTTTTTTCTTCTTTTCCTATTCTTGTACATATAATCTGGTAGAAAAAAATAATTTGGTCATTTGTTGTCCATATATCTACAGTTTAGAGAAATTTAAAGATAATCAAATAAATTTTTTTTTGGGGGGACAAAACCATTTAATTACTTCATGTCTTTGCCCATGTTTTTAACAATTTTTTTTTTTTTAACGTAAAAGACATTAACAAATAAATTAAAACAAAAAATTACTTTCATCTTTATATCACATCATATAAATTTTTTTTAGAAAATAATAAATTAAAAAAAAAAAAAAAAAACAAAACAAAATCTACCCAAAAGGAAGACAAGAAGAGAGATTCCTCACGCACTCACCGCTTCACCTTTTCTCTATTCTTAAATTATTAGTTGAAAAGTCCCAACCTCCTATAACTTAAAAGTATCTGTAACTCTAAGTCATGCTCCTGCCCTTCCCTATTTTGCTGTTTAACCATTTTATGTGTTTTTTTATTATTATTATTATTATTATTTTCTCGTAGTTTAAAGGATTTAGACATTTGTACCATTTTGAAGTCATTAAAATACTAATTTTTTGTTTGTCGTTTTTAGATTGACGTTATTTCTTTGGTTTGGATTTGTTATCGGAAAATTCACCCATATTAATTAAACTCTCTTTCTTCCCTGTAACTCTTTTTTTCTTTTATTGAGATTTTATATTAGATTTTCACTTTGTTAGGGCATTTAAAAATTGAAAAAAAAAAAAAAACTATATCTTAACAAATGTTTAAGATAAACTATAAATTAATAACACAAAGCCATATCTCTAATCAATGTTTATCCCGCATCTAAGTAGTCCCACCTCAAAATAAGTGTAATCAAAGCTTAATCAGATCTAAGGTTAAACAGAAAGAGACCCAGTGCCAAAGTTATAGTACGTACTAGCCTTCTCTGTCATTTCCTTTCACCTGATTTTCAAATAAAACTGCCGAAAATCTATAAAATAAAATAAAATAAAAAAATCCTACGTGCTCTTAAATGTATGAAGTATACATCTCACCCTCCGCCCCCATCCAAAAAGTTAAGGCTCACGAAGTCTTGCTTCCGTTGTTTTAATTCAACAAATTAAACCCAGAATTCAAAATAAGTAGGACAATTAATAATAATGACTCTGTCCGGTACCCTACTCCCCACTCCACCATGCATCAGCTCTTTCTCTCTTTCTTATCTAAATTGTTTTCTGATACTCCCGGGCCCCACGGAACCCATCATATCAAATCCTACTCCTCTGGATGGATGTTGGTGCCATCTCGATCTCTCTCCCGGCGGTGTAGATGATGGGATGAAAATTGGGCTGTGCTAACATGCACCTAAGGTCCGGCAAGATTTACTATGCACCCATGTGAGTGGTGGGGTCAATAGGGTGGAAGGAACCAGGTATTTAGAGACAGGGATGGGACTGTTTTGGGTCCTATCATCATACTAATGGAGCCACAGATTAGTAGAGAAGTAGATGGTGAGTGTCTATCATAATGATTTGATTGCTGTGGGGCGCGTCAGATACTCATATTTTAGACTTCCAAATCATTTGTGGGGAACTTTTTTATTTATTTTTTATTATTATTTTTTTAATGCTGATAGCAGCGTTGTTAAATAATAATTGTGATTGAAAAGAGTCCTGATGGCTAGCTATTGATATTTACAATTTTTTAATCAGAGCTAGGTTATAAAAAAGAGAAAGTACAAAAAGAGAAAAATAGACTATATTGTATTTGAAGTATTATATATTGTATATTACAAGAATTGGGTTATAGATCCACCCCGAAGGATGGGGAGCCCAAAAGAGCGGTATAGATATGTTAAAAAAAAAAAAAAAAAGCGAGAGAAAATAATGAATTACATTGTATTAAAGTAGTATATATTGAATATTACAAAAGACCTTTATTTATAAAGAGACTATATATGAGTGATGGGCAAGTAACCTTATATTAACTAAAGAAAGAAATAAACCCTAATAATAATAAGAAAGACAACAAATCTATAGAATAATATAATATAATATATTCTAACAACATTCATCCCTATCATCATTCTTTACAGCTCCTTACTGTTTACAACTTGACGAAATGCATTGATCACAGAGACCTACCGGTGTTTCCTTTTCTTGGTTATTTGAAGACGACAAATTAAACCCCCTGATTTCTCAGTTGAATGGGTGATAGTAGAATCCTAAAGTACAAATGAAAACAGACTCGCTGTAGGCGACTCCTGTTCTTCTGTTCTTGCAATGGACTTGAATTCTGGGCTCATGGCCAGGCCACCAAAGATTCTTCGTACTTTATTCTTAGCTGCTAATTTTGAAGACATACAAACTCTACATGCATGAACTTGGTATAAAATTAGTAAGTTTGGGTTGAAAAATCTGACCGTTTAATAATATAGGCCGGGTTAGTATTGTAAGAACTAATTGATAATAATTGAAAAAGAGATAAAGAAAAAAGAAGAAACATAAATTTTAAGTAGTTCGACCTATGACCTACATCTACAAGTCAAAGCCATTTCTTTAGCTACATCTTTCCGTATGAACGTTACAAATCTCTTCTACTTCTACATTAACAACAATAAATTTAATTTATTATCTTGTAACTCTTGTCTCAATAAGGATTGACTTATATAGTTTTATACTAATCTCTTAACACGATCTGAACCCGACACTCGACATAAGGGCTGACAATTTTTACACAAGCCGCGAACTCGGTACAAATTCAACACGAAATTAATAAGTTATGGTTAAAGGGTCTGATCTGGTTAATTAAATTTGTCGGATTAAAATTGACCTATATATATAATCTTATATATTGATACCTTTATACAATCCGAACACAAATCGCCACCTTTACTTGGGACCCACAAGACTCTCTCTCTCTCTCTCTCGCTCTCTCTCTCCTGGATCCAGGATCCACAAGATTAAATTTTCTTGATGAATTTCCAAATGCGATATAAGAGTTGGGAATCAAGTTCTTATCCAGCTTAAAAGAAGGCCTAGCGTTCAATGACTGGAATGGGCTCCGTATCAAGAACAAGTTAAATGATCTCTCTATTAGGCGGGCCCATCTGCGTGTGCATGAAACCTTGTCTTATTGGGCTCAGGAACTCAATATTTAAAATAAAACATATATGACTTAGAATTCTCTCCTCTTCTTCTTCTTCTTCTTCTTCACATAAGAAAAATGTTTTCAATAGATCGAAAAAGAATATTTCGTTTCTATTATCTCATATAGATACTGGAAATAATATTTTAGCATTTCCATAAAAAAAAAAAAAAAAAAAAAAAAAAATTAAATTGCTCCAATGGTCCTTAAGATTTCATCTTTTATTAAACTACTCCTAGGTTTAAAATTTATCAAATCATTGTCTAACGTTCGCACTGTTATCATATGACTCCCTTTGTATCCCTTTTGTTAACTTTTTAACAATAATGAGTGACTTTTGTTAAAAAGTCATGTAACTTTTGTATACATTTTATAACTTATGACTTAGTTCGAAATTAAGTTTAACACTTAACTGCTTTTATTTTACATAAAATAAATAGCGCGTGTATACACACACAAAGAGACTATATATATCTATATTTATTTATTCATGTAGGTTCAGACCCTCCAAGCAAAAAAATCATAGTTCTGCTTCTGGCCAAAACTTAACAAAAGTGAAATGTGGGGAAATGTTTGTGAATGAGATGGACAACCTCCCACGTGGTATCTTCAATAAGTAGACCGGTCCATTGGATAGTAATTTGGTACAATCTCACCCTGTCTTTCGGAGGATTTGTTGACTCGACACCTCGAGTGGTTGTAGTGTTGCACCAATACGTCTGTTGTCATTGAATACGAGTAAATTCTTTAGATGAATATCCTTTAGGCCCACTACTTTTTCAAGACATGGAATACTATGAAAATTTTAGAGCTTGGAGGCAGTTCTAGGTGATAGGCTACCTCACCTATTTTTTGGAGAATACAGTTAGGTACATAAAAGTGTGGGGCGAGCTTCATGGAACGATGAGTAGTAAGAGAAATCTTTTGATAAAGTTGGAGTTGGAAGAAAATAACATCCCATTCATCAAACTCCCATTGTATCCAGTGTTGGTTTGCTTTCTGGTTAATGTGGTGTTGTGCTTCAATGAAGTGTTGTTTGAAAAGGTGGAGGGTACAATCTCGGGATTCTAAGGTGGTCTCTACTCGTTCCACCAATGAGGCCCCAGCTTCATAATGAATCAATAGTGGCAGGGGGCGCCCATAGACCGCCTTAAATGGCGTAATTTTGTTAGCTATGAGGTACGTGGTATTGTACCAATATTTGGCCCAAGGCAGTCACTTGACCCGGTGTTTAATAGGTTTCTTAACAATGATTAACCACTTTTTCCTGGCCTTCGGTTTGGAGATGGTAGTCGGAATTTAGACTCAGCTTCATACCATGTAAGAGGAAAAAAAAAAAAAAAAAAAAATCCTGGCAAACTTTGCAAGTGAAGACTCAATCGCAATAAAAAATAATTAATTTTGACATCCCATTTAGTTTAACCACGTGTTCGACAAAGGCTTAGGCTATAGTGGTGACATTTTAAGGGTGCTTTAGTGCTATAAAGTGGGTGACCTTGCAAAGGTAATTCACTAAAATCATAATTACATTATACCCAAAGTACGCAGGCAATGCATCAATAAATTCATCAACAACTCGGACCAAATGTGCTCTGAACTTTGTAGGGGTTGTAATAGGTCGGCAGCAGCAAAAGTGTTGTACTTGTGCCAATGATAGGTCTCACAACCTGCGATATATTTGTTGATGTTGGGGCATATGACCAGCCAATTGAACAACTTATTGATGCATTCCATTTTGAGGTACCCTGAATGCTCGACCGTGTGACTAAAATAAAATTTCTCCAGGATGTGGTTCTTCCAAGGGGAGTTGGCCTAACTGCAATTATCCCATTATAACAAAGGACCCCATTTTCAATCGAATAATGTTTTACCAAGAAAGGAGAATTGTCAAGCTTACGAATCTGCTATTGAATCCATGGGTCATTCTTCACATCTTCCTTCAGCTCATCCAACTAAGTAAACTAGACGTATGTGATGGCCTCCAATGCGGGTTAGTTCTCATGTTGGTGTGATGGGGAGTTGGGATCTTATTCTCCACCACACTCTTATAGTTGATTGTGTAATCATAACCTAAGAGTTTCGTGAGCCATTTTGTTGTGTTGGTGTGGTGGCATATATGGGCTTCAAGGAAGTGTTTAAGACTAGCTTTGGTGCTCCGTCTAAATCACAAAGTGTCAGCCCATTACATATGATCACTATTTAGTTACCGCGAAAAATGATGGCAGACATTTCTTTCTCATACGTGGAGAGGTGACGTAGCAAAAGCGATTGATAAAATTATAGAAGCAACAGTGTATTCCATTTGAATGAACAACAATCCAAAGCTTGCAAGAAATGATTAAAAATAAAATAAAAAAATCAACTTAGTTGTATTTTTTATTCAAATGTGAATGGCTTTTACACTACTACTGTAACACTCCCAAGTTTAACTAATTATAATAATTAACTTCTTATGGACAGAAATTTCTTACAAACTGGTTTGTAGAAAAGCTTATACAAAACAAGTTCTAACTGTAACATGTGTCCCTTGCATGTTAGTAGCACATGTTTTTTTTTAATTACATATGTTTCTCATATATTTTTTAATAGCTTAAAGGACACATGTTGCTTTTACAGGTTGGTTTGTGTGAAATTTGTGTCCTTAACTTGGAGAATTACTGATAATACTTCCAAAATTAATTCACTTGTAATTAACTTTGAATACTATCCCATAACCATAATCATAACGAATAAAATAGCGAAAAGCAGAAAATAATAATATGAGTTACAACTAATACCTCAATAACATCTCTTAAATAAAGGTAACGCCCCAAGAAATAATTAACTAGTAATTATCTCTCTGTACGTCTTCTTGTCGAATTCCCCCAAAGAATAAGATAAAGGGATTTTGAACCCTCATCAGAGAGCCTCTAGTGAAAGACGTTTCTAATTCATCAACATAACCATTATAATATTGACCATAGAAATAATACCAGGGCAACTAAAAAAGCATCAAAGACAAGAATAAACATCTAAGTCTTAGTCCCAGTTCGACAAGTTCAACTCAAACTTTTACAAACCACGTCCATAATAGGTAACCACAGTTTCAAATAAACAAGTCTACCGAATCATCAAAGGGTTACCATAAAACTGATAATACTTCCAAAGAAAACCCAAGAAAGTATCATGTAGTGGGTTTTTGAAATCGCAACATCTCTCCACTTAGGAGTGGGTCTAACTCCTCGAAGATCAATCTAGCAAGATGGTCAAAAGATGGTCTCATGTTCGGGTCCCTAATATTCATCCTCAAAAGATTCAACAACTATAGAACACAAATGTTTTGCAAGTGAAAAAATAAAAAAGTGTAAGTCCACGACTTAATAAGTATAGATACACAAGATTACGGTCTTGTTTGCCAAGCTCCATTACAGCATTCAGTTGTGCGTCCAGGTCCCACAGGTCACAACTGCTTCAGCCTTTTTAGTCCATCATTTACTAAGCCACGTGATCGTCCTTCTTTTGAAACGGTTCTGCAATGGGCAACAAAAATTCTCCCGATTTTGCCCCTCATTTCAAAAACGCACATCTTCTCTTATCGAGATTTACCCTTCAGCCACGACCAAAACTTCCCTTTTTCATTTTTCAAGCTTTCCTCTTACAAACTCAAGCTCCTTCGTCTCTAATCTACTGTAAGCTCCTTCGTCTCTAGTCTACTGTGTGACATTCCGGTTGATTAACCCTCTCAGGAATCTTGCAAGTTTATACTGAAAACCTTCCTCTTCCATTATCAAGCTTTCCTCTTACAGACTCAAAAATCCCACGCTCTTCCGCAACACGGGGTCCAGACCGCATCTAAAATTCTAAAACACTTCCATAGAAGAAACAAGCGAGGGCGTCCATAAAAAGGCATGTCATTTTTTATGTTCAGTGTAAAATCGTGTGTATTTTACAATAATTTATAGGGCTACATTTTTGGTATGTTCCAATATGATTTGTTTCATTCCCTTATCTCTGTTGTATGAATTTTTTTAAAAATAAAAATTCTGTTTAGTGGTGTTTGATGCTTCTATTAGCTTGTACTTTCTAGGTGTTTTTATGTTAGGGTGGAACGTAGGGTTTGAAGGTGCAATTTTAAATTTCTGAAGGAACTTTCTTGTGGAATTTATCATCAGGTAAATTTTATACTTTCAAGCATTTTTTTTAGATTTTTTTTTTTTTTTTTTACATAGAATGAATTCCCATTTTTTATTTTTATGGGGTAATTACCTTTTCCTCCCCATGAACTACCAAAAAATGCGCGATGCCCCCATTAACTACCAACTCGACCAAAATAGAGCATTCAACTATCAAAGACAACCATTTTTCCCCCTTTCGTCAGTTAGAGGGGTTAAAAGAAACAGTCAACGGGTCATGTGCCGTTTTATATGGGGGCATGTTGGAAGATGGTGGTAGTTCATCGGGGGAAAAGAAGAAGAAAATGAGGATAAAACGGCGTGTAACGGTTACGTGACCCGTTGACCGTTTGTTTTAACTCCTTTGACTGACGAAAGGGGGGAAAAGGGTTGTCTTTGGTAGTTGAATGCTCTATTTTGGTCGAGTTGGTAGTTCATGGGGGCATCACGCATTTTTTGGTAGTTCATGGGGGGAAAAGATAATTACCCCTATTTTTATTCATTTGATATTGTTGTATTCGAGAATGGTCATAACTTGCATGCATTTGATTTCATGATTAAAATGCACGTTGGTTTAGTTGGGGCCTTTGTGTATTCCTATTGGTGGTCCATTCTAAAGTTGAGTCTGGCATCAGATGCTTGGGTTGCTTGGTACCTCGGTATGGCACGGCGCTCATACCCCGGACCTCAGCGTCAATCTGCGTGCCGTCAATTGCACAAATGCAGTTCTGCAAAAAATAATTGATAAATTCGCAATACATCCAAACTAGCAAAGGAATTAACATATTTTTTAAAATATCTAGTGAACAACATTGGATTGTGGCTTACCCCAAACCATGGGTAGAATTTGCCATTGTTAGAGACATATGGGTAAGGCGTATCTTTTTTCGTGGGCTATATGATTGTCTTCCCAAGTCTCAAATTGCTCTGCATGTCTGATGACAATATTTATGAATTGTTTCAAGTGATCTTTACAACCTATCAGTCACAATCCTCATCGTGTGACCTTGACAGACAATAAGTAAAAATGTAACCACTTGTTCAGTAATTTTGACGAACCTACTAGATTTTAGAAGATGATTATTTTTCAGAGTGTTACAAAGACGACAAAACGTTGTAGGCGACATTCTAAATTGCTCCTTGCAAGTTCTCGGATTCAGATTCGTTAACACCCAATGTATCCACATTGGGCCCCTTAGAATTGAGGTTCGTTGAGGAATACGCATCACTGGTGGTAATCAGTCTGTAACAAGCTCCCAGTGTTGCGCCTCGAACAGTTGCTCTAGAACAGAATCTAAATAGTTACGAACGTAATCGGTCCTTACATTATTTTCTCCATACGCTGAGTCTGTCTCGTCAGAGTCTAGATCAGGCAGGCCATCTACGAGATCCTCCCAGTGTACCCATTGATCCTCTTCACCTGATGGTCCGCCTGATTCCATCGTTGTGAAAGAACTGTAGCAAACATTTTCGGTGAGAGAAAATAGTACATTAAATGGTATACACACAGTAGTCCGTAACAAAATTATAGACATAATTCTAGATGTACGAGGTTTTCAATATGAGGGCAAACAAGTATTTTATCATGCAAATAATAAATATACTAGGAAGTTCAGTTAATAGTGATACGATGTCCATGCAAATAATAAATATACTACGTAATAACTGCATAATAAATACAAATAGTGAAACTCATGCATCCCCTCAATCCTGAAATTCGAGTAGCCATTGTCGTTGTTAGTCTTCCTCCATGTGAATGAATATGGTAGCCATTGCTGGTCGGGTTACAATGAATTTGCACACTCTTACATACGAGGCCACCTCCAATCCAAGTTAATCCCTCATTCTGTTAAGAATTGGCTTGGCCACAGCTATAGGGTCATGTGCGACTGGAGAGGGAGTGGGTGGGTTCTACTAGGGCTAGGGGCGACTGGATCCAACCTTGCTCATGTTTCAACCGCCTGCTGAATTGACATAGAATGACTCGAAATGCTCACGCATGCAGTCTAATTTGCTGGTGATCTTCTCCACAATAGCAGCATCTTCTGCTGAACGTTTGCTTGCTGGATGGCTTTGTATTGGAGAGCCAAGCCTCTTTGACTTACCAATCTTCCTCCGTGGTGGATTGTGTTCCTACTCCGTTAAATCAATGATACCCGGTGGGAGATTGAGGTTGAGGACACACTGCTCCTCAACACTGTCCAGTGGGGACTATGTACAAGCGTACCGTAGTTGCCCCGTAGCATGTGTCCCCTTGAATATGTATTCCAAGTCGTCGTAATGTGCTGGCGGCCCACCACAGAATCTATAGAACTTGTTGGGGCCATCAACCTACAAAAGAACAATACATTTCGTAAGCATGTGAAATTGTAACATTGCATGTGTGTCCAAAAATGGTAATAATATTCTTAAATCTCTCAACTGTATCCATTGTTCGGCGGTTAATGCGATTGTATTTCTCTCAGCGTCCCACCCCAATCCAGTAGTTACCGCCCCGCTGATAAGGTCAATGTACTCTTTGTACATCGTCTTGAGGTAACTAATCTTTTTTTTTACTTGATCTTTTTGAAAAATTGTGCCGTTGTCAATACGACTATTGAGAGTCGGGGTAATTTCATGGAGGTGTTGCCCAAATGAGTCTTCTACACCATCCTTGATCAGGTCCTTAAGAATATCTATTAACACTCTCTCATATACAGGCTTCCAGTGCGTCTGAGCATTTTGGGTCGCTGGTTGCACTACCAATGGTGGTTGTTGGGGATTCTTATGTGGAGACCTTCTTGGAAGATTAGATGTTAACGTCTATGGGAATGATTATAACTTTATGCGACATAAGCATACACATTGTTATTTTTTTTAATTATTTTTGTTTAAGGTAAACCGAGGTTATAAAACAACATAAAAAGTAAGTTGTACTATGAAAGAGCAACATGAATAACTATATATAAATAAAGTACTAGGTATGTATTGTAAGAAAATTTTATATATATGAATACAAATATAATTTCGGCATTAGTTGAGATAGTGACATACCTCTCGCTTCACAGATTGGGATCGAAGGTTGTATGGGTGACGACGTTTCTGCAAAGTGACATACAATTAGTTGTTATTGTTAGCATATGTTGTTGGTATGTGGAAAAAGAAAATTTATGCAGTAACTTGTTGGTATGTGATACTTTAGTTTTTTTTTTCTTCTTTTTTCTTTTCTTTGTACTCGAAACAGGTGTGACTTTTTTTCTCCTCATTACTTGGCAACTTCACTCGCTCATCAGTTTCTAAAAGTTACTTACATAACGTTGTGATTAATTTTTCTTTTTTTTTTTAATTTTTCTTTTTTGGTTGGAAGTGAGACGTGTTAGAAGCCATAAGATAACAAATTATTTGATATATATATATATATATATACACACACACACACATATATATATATATATATCTATGTGTATGTATGTATATGACGTTATTTGACATAGCAACATACCTTTTAAATTATAGTTCAAGAACGAAGGTTATATTAATGACCCCGTTGGCAAAGTGACATACAGTATATTTGTTAGCATATATTGTTGGTATGTGATTTATAACATTTATATACACATCTGCATGATCTTTTCTTGAAATTGAAGTATACTTAGGTTTTCCAAAAAGAATGGGAAAGAAAGGCAAAAGCAACTTCATTATGATTTCACGTTTTGCCATTTCATTGTATATAGAAGCTGTCATTAAGGCAAAAGCAATCATTTTTAGTATTTTTTTTTTTTTGTTCTTTTTGTTAAAACCTCGTATCCCCACATCTCCACAAACAGAATAAGAACAAATAGCATCATTCTTCTTCAATGACAATTAGACAAAACCAGAGCAACAACAACCTTCTTCTTCAACGAAAACTAGAACAAACATCCCACAATTTCTATTCTTGTAACTCAGATGAAAAACATAAATGAAAATCAAAGAAAGATGACCCAACCCAGTATCAAAGAAAAATGACGTACCAAAAAGGAAAATTAATTAAATGGGTAACTAAAACTAACCCCAAGGAAGATGCGCAACGTATCAAAGAAAGAAGATGAAACAATTAAATGGGCAACTAAAACCAAAAATTAAAATCAATTAATGGCTTCTCAGGCACTAGCTCTGGTGCGAAATCGTAAATCTGACGAATCCGTTCTACTCATTTTTCGTGTTTTTATCACCTATTCTAACCAAAAATTGAAGATAGCGAATCCACTGGGACTACTCTCTGTTTGTTCCTCTTTGACATTTTTCAACTAGTATTCACAAAGAGCTATAATTCAGAGATCCTTTCTATCTCAGCTAATTTATTCAAAAAAAAATTCTGGAAAAATAACTTCAAAGTCAGCACCTTGGAGTTCTGCAAAATTGGTGCATTCAATAACAGAGACAACCAAGCAAATAAAAACGAAGTCCCAAATCTCAAACCACTTCTAAAGTCGGAAAGGCTGAAGACGTTAGACGTAAATCCAAAAGACGAAGGGGCTTGAACTGATGTCTAGATTCGGAAAACACAATGAAACAAGTTTCATCACATACCAACAATATGACCAAAATCTTTTAAAATCAATCCATTCTCTAAACTATTGTCATGCAAAGTTTCATCACATACCAACAATATACGAACAAATTTAACCCTGTAAAGTTTTCTCAGAAGCAAACAAATTATACCAGTGTTTTTTATACTAAAATACACCCAGTAACAAAAGGAAACACTATAAAAACTAAAAGCAAGTGCCACTTGCAGTGTATACAATAAATGGAAAACCCATGTATTATAAATCATCACGGCACCTGTATGTGTGGCGTTGTTCTAGTAGCCGAGCTTGTAGGAGGCATGAGCACCCAGCTACCTCCTCCTTCGACTCCCCCAGCGGTTTGATACCATCCAAACAATCTTCCCTTTTGTCTGCTCTCTTTTCCGACTGGGTAAGGCATTTTATAGAGATAAGGCTTGGTAGTTAGGGCATTAAGGCGTATGTCCTGTTCTTCCAACAGCTCGATCACGTCTACCAGGTATGGATGAGATTGCATGCAGATTGAAGATCTCCCTTGGGCCAATCACTTTCTATCAATCAAGCTGAAAAGGGAGGTTTTTAGTCTAAACCTGCAAGATTCCTGATAGGGTTAATCAACCGGAATGTCACACAGTAGAATAGAGACGAAAGAGCTTACAGTAGACTAAGAGGAAAGCTTGAAAAAAGGAAAATAGAAGTTTTGTTCGTGGCTGAAGGGTAAATCTCGATAAGAGAAGATGTGCGTTTTTTAAATGAGTGGCAAAATCGAGAGAATTTTTGTTGCCCATTGCAGAACCATCTCAAAAGAAGGACGATCACGTGGCTTAGTAAATGATGGACTGAAAAGGCTGAAGCAGTTGTGACCTGTGGGACTCGGACGCATGACTGAAGGCTGTAACAGAGCTTGCCAAACAAGACCCACAAGTTAATGTATTTGTGAACTCAGTTTGAGTAAAACTATCATTTAGCTTTCCATACATTAATATGAAATATTATCATCAGTTATAAACTTATCAATACAATATAGATATAGTGTACATAATAATTAAGGAAACATGTCATAATGTACTCCATATGGTCTGTCCAAGTCTTTAATCCATTGTGTGGTAGGGTTGGTGTTGTCCCGAGGGACTTGTAGTACAACACTAATGCCCGATGTTGCCGCATACTGTCATCGTTAATGGCCCAACCAAATTTAAACCCAAGTCGATCCTCACCACTAACAACGCTGTCAGTTTGACCACCAATCAAACATGGTTGCATTGGTCACCTATAAAACCATTGGATCTAAGGCCAAACATAAAAGTAAATCTCTTGACCATAAGGATTAACCTATATAATAGTAGCCCATAACCTTCATCTGTACAAGAGGCGCTATGTCATACGATACAATTTACATTATCTTTTATATGTGTAAATTTATATATCCTCATTTACATTATACCATTTCTAAATCATGTTTTTCATAAACTAATTACAGATCATATAGTTCTAAAAAGATATCTCATGTGAGTTGCAAGTATGCATGTTTTTGTCGTATAAAGTAGTCATGTTGTGAAGTAATCTAAAATAACGTGTATATGTGTGAGTTTACTCACCAGGATTGCAAGGCTCTTCCAAATAACCTTCTAGAGACTTATCACTCTCGTAATCGAAGAAACAATCATTAATCAGACTTAATCTAAGCTAAAACACCCTAAATCTTAATATGAGGACATAACAGTCTTTCTGTCAAATAATTGAACATTCGTTTATTAGAACGATCGATCGTTACCGATCGTTCGACTTTACCATCAAACATTTTGTAACCGGCCAAAATTTGGCACTACCAACTCAAACCAATCTAACACATTCTAAACACAATATAAGGTCCTATCATGCATCCTAACATTGTGCTAATCGAGAACAAATCATCCAAAATCATCTATGCATACCAAACCATACAAAACTTCAATACAACACTAAACAAACCATAAATTCATGTCCAAGCATATGGATTTACTTTTTTTATACTTTTTAAACATAACACAATTACTTCCAAGAACCCTATATCACATGGTAATCATAATTCACAATTATCTTACCACCAACTCATCTATAACTCAATCTAAATCAATTTAATACCATGATCTACTAAACCCTACGCCAATTTATGACCAATAACCTATTACAACAAGTAATACAAGTAGAATCACGCTAAAAACAATAACTACAACGAGATTAGATGAAATGATTACCTCTTCTTGAGTGAAAAAACCCCTAGATCCACTTTCTCTCTCCTCCTCTCTCTCACTCTAAGGTTTCTAGAGGCTGGGAATAATAAAATGAGGCTTAAGGATCAAGAAGCATCATTTAAACACAAACCCATGCACGCTCAAAAGGGTAGGAATATCTAAAATTCAAGTTGTTATAATTATCAATTGATCATTCGAGTATCAAGTCGAACGTTCATGACTGAGGTTACATTGAACGCTCAATGATGCTCATCGGTCGTTCATTCCCACGTAACTTTCTTAAAATTGAAAAATCCAATACTTAACCCGACTCCAATGGTCTAAGGTTAATTTAAAACACACTTAAATAAATTAAACAAATTTTTATTTTGGGGTGTTACATTCTCCCCTACTTACAAATATTTCTTCCTCAAAATTCAGAATTCAATACTTATGTAGGAGGAATTAGTAACATTACCTTGTGATCACAAAAGGTCTTCAAGCTTTCTCAAACAGAAGTGGGTAGCGGCTCATATTTTTCTCTGCTTCCCATGACGCTTCTTCAACTCCGTGATTGTACCACAACACATTGACAATAGGAATCTTCTTGGTGCGCAACACTTGCTCTTTATGATCCATAAACTGAACAGGCATCTTGTCATACATTTGCTCTTCTTGAATCTCCAACAGCTTGTATTCCACCACTAAGTCCGGGTTAGGAAAGTACTTCCTTAGCATTGAAACGTGAAAGACATTATGCGTTCTCGCAAGATCAAACAGTAAGGTAGCTTGGTAGGCCAACCTGCCTACTCTCTTAACTATCTCAAAAGGTCCAAGTAAGCCATCCTAGAACTAACCTCATGCAGTGAGCTTGATTTAGTAAAACAAAATAGACAAAATAATATTTACAAAATGTCATGGATTGTCATAAATTCATTTCGTAAATATGTCATCTCTACAATTATGCTGACAATTAAAAATAATGTGTATAAAATAGACCACTAAGTTAAAGAAACATAAAACATGCTTATGCTCATAATCATCCTCCGTATGGTCTATTCGAGTCCTTAACCCCTTCCAGTAGGATTTGCACATCCTGAGGGACCTCTGGTACAATACCGGTGTCCTGATAAAGTAAAATAATGGCTACCAACTAGAAGTCTAACCCCAGGTGACCCACACTACTAGCTATGTTGTTCTGTCGTGACCACTATCAATACATATTTGCGTCGGTCACTTATCTGGCTCATTGGATTCAAGTAGTAAAAACATAAATCTAAATCTAGATCATAGGCTCAAGTCTGTATAATGGTAACTCATGACTACGATGCAGTTATTATCGATTAACATACTTATTATTTGGACGAAAGTTCTTAGGCTAAGTCAAGCTCACAACTTTCTTGTGGTTAAGTATGAGGCCTAATTGGTCGAGCACTGTCTGATTGACTCTCAGGCATGGATGCTAATAGATAGGCAACTCATGCCCGACCCACGTGACTCCCCACCTAACTGTTAGAATGGTATTGACCGTCATTCAAACGGTAAGGTGTTGTTGACCCCCCACGTGGCATACCGTATGAATGATTCTAGACAGATTTCACAAAGTGTTTCTCAAACCCATTTTCCTAATCTCCATCTTAACCATTGTCTCTTATTTATTTCTTAATCCTTATTAAGGTGTTTTTAATTCTAATTTAGAACGGAATATTACAATATATATATATATATATATATATATATATATATATATATATATATATATATATATATGTTCAAACAGTTTGTTTGTTTGAATATATATTGACAGACAACATGTTGTCCAAATGGTCATAAATGAATGACTTTTGATTATACAGTGACCTTTTGTTTTTTGTCAAACTGGTGACGAACATGTTGATGACAATAGTAGCATGAAATCCATCTAGTCATTTGAATAATGTGCTTAAGGAAACAAGTAGTGTTGATATTGAATGTGCTTTAGGTTCGTTTATTTCGTTTATTTCGACGTAAAATATTTCTTGTTGGAAAATATTTGAAAATGATTTCAGCCGAAAAATATTAATTTGTGCTACTAATTTGACACAACGACTATTCAGTTGAGCTTAACCATTGACAAATCTAATTTTGGCCCAAAACTTTCTTCAGGCCTGGCCTGGTCGACGTGGTTAAATTCCACTCCGTAAGCACTTGCATGTGCCATAAACAACATTCCCAACCGCATCATTGATTTTCACTTCTGTTTATGATCTTTTTAAGATTAAATTTACCCCAAAAAATAAAAAAATAAAATAAAAAGAGAGAGAGAGAGAGAGAGAGAGAGAGAGAGTTATGGGCTTTGCGTGTTTTAGAATAATGGGCCCATGAAAGAATGAATTGGACTAACTTACGCCACCCTAATGGTTCAGGCCTATTCCATGCACAATCTGGGTTTGAAGCCCAGCACTGTATTTGCCAACTGTATACAAATAAGAAGATTATTGTGGCACTGCAATTTGGTGCTTCACCTAAACTTGGTGCACTCCAATTTCCATGCTTTCTCTTTGTTTATTTTTTATGTCAGGAGGAAAGAACACTCTCTTTGTTATTCTTTTAGTCATGAGAAAAGGACACTTTCTATGTGTTGGAAAAATAATAAAAAGTATAATATAATACGGAACCTCACATGCACCGAAAACAAGATCTGATGTAATTGTTTCACGTGCCTTTGCTCCTAAAGCGATACTCACAATATCCACGGTCTAAATACTTCAAACGCATAAAACCAGAAAGAGAATATTTTAACTCACACAAGGCTGCAAAATTTTCCACACAAACATACCAAGAAAGCATCCATTTTTAAGCATCAAGCTATCAAGCCTCTTTATGTGTCATTTAGTATGAAGCTATCTTTTTTCTTTACACTGACTTTTACAACTTGAGCGACAAAGCAACCATATTAAACCAATTTTTGATTGAAAAAAAGAACACACACACACGAATGTAGCTCCACAAACCCAGCAACATATTTACCTTTTTCTCTGTTCACATGAGTTCTCATGATGAACTATGTACCTTGTGATTGATTGAAGCAGCAAACTTATAAATCTATGGATACCACCAGCGGCGAGTCACCCTTTTCAACAACAAATGTCTTTGAAAATCTCTTGGAGGCAGTAAAAATTTGCACATTGTATGTTCCATGGAAACCTCTAAACTGGAACTCTCCTTGGTCATCAATATGCCCATTGGCATGAGACAGCCACTCCTTTTTAAGAGCAAGGTATCTTGCACCAGCTTCGTTAATGTCACCTTCTGCATTGACCAGATGCGAATTGTCCCGACTCATAAACAATTCCCAGAATCCCCATAGCATTATTCCATCTACTGCAGGATGGGCAAAACCTTCCCGAAGCATCACTTCCAAATCATCTGCTCTAACATGTTCATTAATGGAAGACACGTCAAGCTCGGTAAACCAGATTGGAAGACCAAGAATACCCAATTTATCCAGAGCTGAACAAACAACTGACCCCACTGGACTATCTATATGTCCTTGTATTCCAACACCTCCAACAGGTGCACCTTGCTCTTGCAAATCAAGAACATGTTCAATGTACTTTTCAGGAGATGATCTGGTGTCACATCCATCCTCAACGTGATAATCGTTCACAAATAGGATGGGAGATGGATCTAGTTGGTGTGCAGTCTTGAACATGTTTGCTCGGGTATCCTTACCCAGTCTATCTTGATAGAATGAACCATGCAGCATCTCGTTGTTAACATCATAGTGCCTGAACTTCCCCTTGTAACGTGAGAGAAGACCTGTTAGGCGATTTTGGACAGCTGTTGCCAAGTCAGTTTTGTTCAGATTACGGATCCACGACTGGACCGTGCCTTCGACTTCCCAGAAGATACAATGACCTCGAGTCTCTATGTCGTGACTCTTACACAAGTCCAAAATCTCATCAGCATCCTTGTAGTTGAAATTTCCTTGTTGCGGTTCTGTCCAGTACCACTTCAATTCATTGCCAAACACAGCCCAGTTGAAATTTTTTGTAAAGAAATCAACAAAATCTTCATTATCAATGTTTGTTCTATTTACACATGACCCAAAAGGAAAAGAGTTTTTTGTTTGTCTGACTTTCACGAAGGTGCCAAAAGAAATGCTTGAATCCACTCCTGAGAATTTCAGGATGACATCTCGCTTACGAATCTGTATCCAAGCAAATGAGAAGAGTTCCAGATCAAAATTGGGATTAAGAGATCCCTCAATGTTGGGAAGCAATCAGTTCACCATTTAATTACATAAAGGTGTGGGGGAGAGGGGGGGAGTGAAATGAATTCATTTTGGGGGCTAGGTGGTTCAAACTAAAAATACTCTTTTTGTATTGATAATTATCATTACCGATGCTTACAAAACAAATCAGATAACAACTTATTCAAGGAAAAAAAAAATCATGAAATGTAAGAGAAGTATCAGATTGGTAAAAGGAACTTATCATATTAACACTAGTCCAAACACAATAGTGACTAGTTTATATATATTTATGCATGTGAGTGTATTTAGACATACGTCTATATCTACAAATCATATCTACGCTGGTGCCCAGGAAAAAAAACAAACAAAAAAATCTACGTTCTAGTAACAAATGCAGCCTAAGAAAATGGATGGCAGAAGTTTTACATATGGTAACAACCCAAATGAAAATTCTTCCTATGTTTTCCAATTTAAAGTTCGTCTAAGCCGTAATTAATCAAATATTACATAAATCAAGCTAGAAATTACCTTATCAGTCTGCATCCGTAAATATCTAAACCTTGCATGTCGGTCAACAGGGAAAATCTGGAGTCCAGCAACCATTAAGTCAACACCTGGAGCAGGACCTTGAATATAAACAATAACCTTGGATGGTTGCTTCTCAATTCTAAAGGATCCACCAATTTCATGCCATCTCTCACCATTAACCTCAGCTTGACCCCCATTAACCCACTGATTGTCTACGCCTAGTGCAACATTCACATTTTGTAGACCAGTAGCTCCAGAACCGACCCGAACCCAAGCAGACACTTGGTATGTCAAGAAAAGCTTCAGTTTATCTGTGATCATCTGAGCAGGACCCATCCAATTCTGTGTACGATTGGTCACAAGGATATACTGACCACTTAAAGGTTCATGAGGTCCCAGGGTATCTCTTGCCATTGGTGGAAGTACATGTGGTGAACCAGTAGCAACACTCAAAGTGCAATTACCAAGGGGAAACCAACCATTGGTGCCACCATTTAGATTGCTGTTCTCAATTATATTAACTCCAAAGGCTGGATTCTACAAAACAAAAACCAATATTTGAATTATACGCTCAACTGAACTTCAAGAAGCAGATATGAATAACTTCAAAGTCTAAATCCTTAGTCAACCAACCTCAATAACTGGTGGAGGTGAAGGAGGGGTTTTCTCTGCATGCTTTACAATTAAACTGTTGAGAAGGATATCAGTACCAGAAGGAGGACCTTCAATATATATCACAATTTTAGATGGGGAACCATTTAGAAGGAACTTCCCCTGCAACTGTACCCAATCCTTGTCTGTTGCCTGGGCACTACCACAAAAACAGCTTCCATTGAGAAATTTTTCAAAAGTGAAAGAATCTCCCCATGTTATGTATGGTGCAAATTAAGGGTTAAAAAAGGTTTGTTTGTTTGATTTTAATTTAAGAAAAAGTTAAAATGCAAGAATTGAGGAAAACGTAACACCAGATGTGGTATTATATGTACACACACATCCACACACAAAGGTGAAACTACAGGAAAAATGCTGTTTTCACAGATTTGTGCAGATCATGGTAATTTTCTCAAAATGGAAATGAAAAATTGGAGCAAAAGTAACTAACTTGGCAATGCCTATATACTGCTCACGAAGATTTGGTGTTTGGACCCACAAAGTCACTCGCACATCAGAACTAGTGACATTGTTACCAAATATCCGAACAACAGCAGTAACATCATAAGCAAGTTTTCGCTGCACTCTTCCAGTGATCTCCTGCTGAACTCCATTCCAGCTCTGTGTGCGCTCTGTCGCAGCTACAAAATACTTTCCAGACAGTGGAACTATTTTCCCATCTCCGATAGAATCATGTAAAACAATCTTGCAGCCTCTTCCGGACCAACTATTCAGGCCATCCTCAAATCTGGGGTTTAGGATGATATTCTCATCTCCAGTAGTGAAACAACCATGGCTCACACTCTTTGAAATTTAAAGAGGAAGACAAATCACACAATCAATTAGTAATAACTTCTTCCAAAATGGATTTTGGGGGCAAAATGCTTAGACAGATTGGTTTAAAAATGAAACTAAATATGAATAACTTGCAAACCTCTTTTAAATAATGAACTTAATAACTAAATCAATAATATTCCGTGTTCCAGCTTTTTACATGGTAAGCAAATGAGCAAAAAAGGGTTAAAATGTATAATTACCTCATACTCACTTGGTTTGGAACAGGTGATTAGTGCTGATTTGATAAGGAGATCAATTCCAGGAGAAGGCCCTTCCAAATAAAACACGACCCGGTCAGGCATAGTTGGCAACGAGAAGTTGCCTTCCAACTTTCCCCACCTCTCCTTAGACACTGAAGTCCTGTATGTCATAACTGTGGTTAAAACTTTGTTTCTTTTTCCATATGGAGGAAAGGGAATATTGTGAATTACAGTATCCATTACCTTCCAATGAATAGAAAGCTAGTCCCTGTAGCTTGGTATTCTAGTTTCAAAGTTGCCAGGACCTCAGTGGATCCCTGAAGAGGCCCTGATACTCCAACACACGCAGAAACTGTATAAGTGGAACCTGGGAAAACCCTAGCTGTGATATCTTGTTCCAAGCCCTGCCAGCACTCCTTGCGATTCGTAACAACTGCATAACTACCACCTGACTTTTCTGATATTCCTTCTGTGTAAGCTGACTCGGCTGAAACTACAAATCCATCACAGCAGTTGGGATGCCACAAATGCAGCCCCTCAGAGAAGTCATGGTTTAGTATGACATTAGTACTGCAACTCCGTTTTGAGTCCTTTGTGTTTCGGACTACAATCTGTCAGGAAAAGCAGAAGTCAGGAACTTTATTGGAGAGCTCTTGAAGCCATGAAGCTGCTTCATTGAATTAATATAAGTAAACTTAGAACACGCCAACATCAACTGAAATCTACCAAGAAAAGCCCCCCACCAAAATCTGATATGACCTCAGCTGATGACAGAAATTCCTTGTAACGCTCAAAATATCATTTGCAATAAGCCAATAACAAGGGGGTGGAATGTCAAGCCACTTAAAATGATTTCTAGGACCTGGGAATGTGATTCCACTCAATGAGTTTTTCTGCAACTACTATAATTTCCACCACTATTTCGTTTGTAGTTTTTTTTTCCCCTTTTCTTTCTTTTCCTTCTTTAACTTCCCTTATTTATATCATTTTTCTTTCTCTTCTATTTTCTTTTTTTCCGCAATTTCTCGCATCTAAGTTAAGGTTAAGTTTTAACAATGGCCCATTACATGAACGGCAAAAATCATACAGAAGAAAAGAAATTAAACCCCAAAAGAAAAAAGAAAAGAACCTATGGAGGAAACCCCAAATACAACAAGACTAACATTTTCAGAAATTCTGAACAAACTAACAAACGCATACCTCCGCATTGTCGCCGGCATTGTCCGTAGGCTTCTCCATAGTTTCTCTGGCTCTCTAGCCCATCACAAAAATCAAGCAAACCAGATTCTATTAATTAGACAAATACGAGAAGGATTATATATGACCGTGTACTTTTTACTGCAATTAGAAGAACAAAGCACAGAAAGACTACCTGGGGGGTGTGCTTGTGCTTTATCTTCCAACGGATCCTGGAGAATAGACTTGTGAAGAAGCAAGCAGAGACCCTTCTCATTATATACGCGTCCCCGCGTTCAAAATTTGAGAGTGAAGTCTACGACAAGCACGGGTCAATTCAACCAACCAGTCAGAGAAACCCTCTTCCCCAAAAGCCGTTGGCTGTCCGCCCCCAGTTGTCCTTTGTCTGAATATAATACAAAGAACAAGATCAGATAACTATAATAACTAAATTAACGACACCTCCGATCCCATTATTTTTTTTTTGTTTTTCAAACTGATAAAATGGGTCAGGGGAAGGCTCTAAGCCTTCTCATACCATTGCTTTGTCTTGCAGTTTAGGTATGCTTGAATTGGAACAGAAGCTCTGTTTTTCTGTTTTTTCCTCTCTAAAAGCAGAAGCTTTTCCAATTTCTTTAAGAATGTTAACGTAGATAGATGTGTCTTTACCTTAAATATGTTTCTGTGTCTTTGATTACAAGACAGATGTGTCTTTCAGATTCCTGCACATTAGGTGAAGATGGCCTTTCAGTATTTAATTATTAAGGTTGCTGGCAAACCACTAAGTTGAGCTATAAAATAATAATTCCGCCTAAAGGCAATTCAATTTTGAGCTTCATCAAAAAGAACTCACATAATCAAGATGTAAGCACATCAAACAATACATCATAAATTAAGCTAATTAAATTTCGAAGGCGTTACATTGGGTGGTGGCTGCCACCGCCTCCTAGGGCAAATGCCTTAGGTAGCCGTGGGTGGCGGCTACCATAGGTTTAGGGTTTAGAGATTTCTATAAAAACCATAATCCTAATATTTTTTATGGAAAATTAATTTTAAAATTTTTTATTTCTCATAATCGGTTTAAGGTTAATGAATTTCCTAATAAGAGTGGGAGTTGGGACTCTCAAACCTAAGACAAGATAATATTCTAATGTGATCGAAATGTGGTTTCTTAATTTGATTAGGTTAACCGTATCTTATTGGATGCGGTTCCCATTAAGTCATTCCTAAGATTGATTAAATCCATTCTAGACATTCTAATGAGATTAGAATAATTAGAACCTAGTTAGATAAGGAACCCTAATGTGATTAGGATTTCGAAAACCAAGTCCAACAAGGATTCCTAGTGTGGCTAGGATTCCAAAGTAAGATAAGGTTTCCTGGTATTGATAGGATCATGTACATAAATTGCATAGTGAAAAGGGTCCAAGATTGACTTTATGAAAACACGAGAAGATCATATTTTAAAAGTTAAACAAGAAATAACTGAAAGAAAACATAAAGAAATGAAAAATAAAGATTGCGGAATAATAAAATAAACAAAGGAATTTTACGTGGTCTGGTCTATGACTTACGTCCACAGGGTAAAGCCCAAAAAACTACATTGTTGTTCTTATTGCTTGATTAATTTACAATATAAATGATCCCTATTTATAGGGATATAGAGAAAATACAAAATGGTACATAGAGAGAATACAAAATGGTATATAGAGAGAATATAATCAAATACAATTAATGAGGATTAAATCAAATCCTTCAATATATGGAGAGTACCGTAATATACAGTATCAATATATTCTCTAACATCCTCCTGCAAACTCAAGGTGGAAGATTCTAAAATCTTGAGTTTTTTTTTTTTTTTTTTTTTTTTTTTTTTTTTTTTTTTTAATGTTGGGTCGGATATAACCCAATTTGAAAAACATATTTCTTCTTCGTCTTCGAGCCAACTGTGGGCTAAATGGGCATGAGCTTAAAATAAGACCACAAATGCCAAAATACAAATAATAGGCCAACTATGGGCCAAATATGAAAGCCAACGATGGACTAAAATGGGCCTGAGTTTGAAACAATACCACAGGAGCCAAAAATATGTGAGGCCAACTATGGGCTGAAATGGACATGGGTTGAAATAATACCACATGCCAAATAATATGGGTCAACTATGGACTAGAGCTAACTATGGACTGAAATGAAAGCCAATTATGGGTTGAAATGGGCCTGGAATTTTAAACAATACCACAAAAACCAAAAGATGAGTCTGGATCAACAATTGGACCAACAATGACCAAAATAATAAGCTAACAAAGAGCCAAAATAAGATGGGCAACTTGGCCTCTTTTTATTTATTTTTTTTTTCTCGATTCCCTTTTCTTTTTCTTTTTTCTAATTCTGTTTTATTGACTTCTCCTTGATAGTCTGCAAATCTCATCATCATAGATTTTGCATACTTGCATTTGATCGAAGAAAAAAAAAATCTCACTCCACAACAGAATGAGCATGTTAAATCATCACTTGTCCTAAAAGCTTAAGCTGATAAGAAGAGGTAAATTTAATCATTTAATTAATACTTTAACACTCCCCCTCACGTGTAGGCTCAAACTTCTTTTTAACAGGTGAGGCCAAACACGTGGAATATTTAATTGAAATTGGAGCTAAATGACGGAGTCAATGTTCGAACTCAGGACATTTGGCTCTGATACCATGAAAGAAAACATAAACAAATGAAAAATAAAGATTGTGGAATAAAGAAATTTTACGTGGTCCAGTCTATGATCTACATCCACAGGGTAAAACCCAAAGGACTACATTGTTGCTCTTTTTGCTTGATTAATTTACATTATAAATGATCTCTATTTATAGGGATATAGAGATAATACAAAATAGTATGTAGAGAGAATATAATCAAATTAGAATTGAATGTATTCAAATCTGATTTGATTATAATCAATTACAATTAATGATGATTAAATTAAATCCTCCAATATATGGAGAGTACCGTAATATACGGTATCAATATATTCTCTAACAATAACTTCTTTGTATAGTCATTCCTTGGGTATTGGGAAAAACATTTTTTCTCTTGCTTCACCAATGATCACGGCTAACTTAGGGATATTGGGACCTTCAGTCTTCTCCCCAATGACTGAATATAACTAGAGAGTAGGCTCAAAGAATTGCTTTCACAATTATAGCCTGCATGCACCTCTACTTATAGGCTTAGATTATTTGGAGAGGTGAGAGTTCTACTCCCACTGGGATTATTATAGGGGGCAACAAGGACCAGGAGAAAACCCTAGCCCCTTGGGACCTACAATACATGGACAGGGCTCTCCAGCCTAGGCGCTTAAAACCCAAGCCTAGTCCCGTGTGTATACACCCCATGTGATGTCTCCATATCCCATGTTTTAACAATTAAAACATTCGGCCCAATTAAACAAAAGCCTGTCAGTATGGTCAATTTATATCAGCTCGAAGAGTGATTCAAAAAAAAAAACCAAAAAAACTAGCTTCAAATAGGGTTGTAACACTTGTTCTCATGACTTATCAAAAGTTACTATTTAATTACAATTGATTCAACCAAACAATTGTAATTGTACTATTGTAAATATTTTTTATTAATTCAATTAATCTCTTAGACAATTCTTAATATTAACTTTTGATTCCTCCATAAAATATTTCATAGTCGAATTAAAACCATCATAAACTGTCCCTTTTAAATTTACTACATCTTATCCTTGACTACTCAATTTAATCGTATAATTATTCCCGTACTTGTGAAATCTCATTTTCACTTGTACATAAGTATTCTAATAACCCTTATCAAAATGCCATGGCCTTGGACCGAGAATAATTACTCTATAAAATCTGTCTCAAGAAAAAAAAAAAAAAAATCCTTTAAATAAATGATTTGGGTTCCTTCTTGAGAATGGTGTAGTCTTTCGCCAATGGAACGTCTAATTCCATTGATAACTGCGAGCATTAAATTAGGAATTTTAAGGTTTATGGTTTAAGATTTTCTGTGTGATAATCTCATTACTCACACTATAAACCATATTTAATGCAATTCATTTACCATTTATGTAACGCCCCAAAAATTAATTAACTGATAATTATTTATCGGTGTGTCTCCCCGTCGAATTCTCCCAAAAAAATGGGACCAAAAGATTATGAGTCCTCATCAGAGAGCCTACAAAATTGTCAGTTTGAAATTTTTATTCATAAATCATTTTGGTGTAATTATGATTTTCATACTATTATAATCTCAACATTTTAATAGCCAAAAGATGAAAAATTTAAAATCATGAATTGGTTATGATCGCCCAAATTCTATTCAATTTTTCGTTTAATTATTCTTTTGAAATTTCAATTTGCAAAATGTTGTTATTTTGGAGTAATTATGCTTGTTATAATAAGATGGTGAGAATGGTAAAATGATGTTAAAAACAAAAATGTTTTTAGGAGTGGCCAAATATGGGTATTTGTTAAAGGATAATAGTTTTGCAAAATTCCGAAATAATTAATTAAGGAAATAAATTACCAAGTTTGTGATTATAATGTGCCCAACCAAACGTGTAATTTTTAAGTTTGCCTAAGGTTAGTGATGAGTAGAGGTGTACATGCGAATGCGGTTATTTACAATATTTGCAGTCGCATTCGCGAGGTCAGTCCAGTTATTAAATGTGATTATTATCCGCTATATGTATATTAGGTAATGGGCCTATTTTAGTCTTTTGGGCTTTCTTTGGGTCTCTGTTAGAGCATATTTTAAACGATTTCGAAAATAATTTAAACCGATTTTTAGTATTTTGGACTTGTTTTAATTTTATTTAAAGCCATAATCTTTTGAAAATATATTAATTTCACATTACTTTTGTCTTTTCCCTCAAGTGTTACATGAGAAAGCAATAAAGCCAACCAAATCAATGTAAACATAACCTATACCTAATTTAAAACGACATCATTTTGGTATTAAACACTAAACTGAATTGTTTTGATGAATTCATTAATATAATATATTTATATTATATATAAAGAGTATGTGGTTACGACTATTAACCTCATTTGTATTCTCAAAACCACTATCCGCATCCGCATATGTGGATAGCAGTGCGAATGTGGATAGTGATTTTTACTAACCGTATCTACATGTTCGGATAGTGAATAGTAGATAACGGATGCAGGCAAGAAAACTCATCCTCCTATTTTCAAGTTATTTTTAGAAAAAAGGCAATGTTGCATTTTTTTGAATTTTGACAAGTTTATTGTAAGTAAACTCTATTGAGACAAGAGTTACAAGAACTCAAGAGGCAAGGTCATAAGAGTTACAAGCACTAAAGAGACAACAGTAAAAAGCACTCAAAAAACAAGAGTTAACAAGAAATAAATTAAATTTATTGTTGTTAATATAGAAGTATAAGAAACTTGTAACGTTTAGGCTTTAACATATAATGTAAACCACACATAAAATCCATGTTTCCTCTCTTTCCTTTATCTCTATTTAAATTATTATTAGTTCTTACATGGTATCAAAGCTATAGGCTAATGCCAGTATTCAATCATGTGCCAATTTTATTTTATTTTTCCCTCATCCTTTTGCATCTTATATCATAACCAAAATCAGCATACCCACAAATATCCATCGTATGCTAGTTTTTTTCCTTGGGTTTTCTCATCCTTCCATATTTTCTCCATTTCTCTTCCCACACACAAGTCAGGCTCTCTTTGTCAAGATTACATGTTGAACTACCATTGTTTCCTCTACTAACAAATACGACCCACCCAATTTTCTCTTGTTCAAAAAAAAAATATGTCCAAAGAGGTTTCGTGCCCATAGTTTGCACAATTCCGGCCATAGTAGCCGCTTCCGGCCAAAGTTGCTGATATCCAAATTCTGGCCATAATGCTACCGGCCAAAGTCGTCGATGTCAAAGTCTCAGCCATAATATCCAATGCTGGCCAAAGTCGCTGATATCCAAGTCCTAGCCATAGAAACCGATGTTTCAATTCATGCCATAGTAGCCATTTTTTTTTTCTAACCCTTTGATATTTAAGATCAAACATCAACGTCTGTGATCTAACGTTGGGTTTGCATGGGCATATTGAGACAAGAGTTACTAGAACTCAAGAGGCAATGTCACAAGAGTTACAAGCACTCAAGAAATAAGAGTTACAAGATGATAAATTAGTTTATTGTTGTTAATGTAGAAGTAGAAGAGACTTGTAACGATTAAATTCTTTCTCTATAAATAGAGTCTTGTATACAATCAAATTTATAAAATGAAAGATATAGTTAAAATAAAGGCTTTAACATGTAGATCTAAGCCATAAGCCGAATCATCTAAAATTTATGTTTCTTCTCTTTCTTTTATCTCTCTTTAAATTATTATTAGTTGTTACAAACTCATCCCCTCTCTTTTTCTGGCAATCATTAAATTATGTGATTAGAATTCATTGTGATCTAGGTTTATTTGAAGTAAACCCACAACAGGGAAAATCTGGAGTCCAGCAATCATTAAGTCAACACCTGGAGCAGGACCTTGAACATAAAGGGTAACATCGGATGGTTGCTTCTCAATTATGAAGAATCCACCAATTTCATGCCATCTCTCACCATTAATCTCAGCTTGTCCCCCATGCATTAACCCACTGGTTCTACACTTAGTGCAACATTCACATTTTGAAGATCAGTTGCTCCAGGACCAATCCGAACCCAAGCAAACACTTGGTATTTCAAGAAAAGCTTCAGCTTATCTGTGATCATCTGAGAAGGACCCATCCAATTCTGTGTATGGTTGGTCACAAGGATACTCTTGCCATTGGTGGAAGTACATGTGGTGAACCAGTAGCAACACTCAAAGGGCAATTACCAAGGGGAAACCAACCATTGGTGCCACCATTTAGATTGCTGTTCTCAATTATATTAACTCCAAAGGCTGGATTCTACAAAACAAAAACCAATATTTGAATGATACGCATACGCTCGACTTAACTTCAAGATGCAGATATGAATAGCTTCAAAGTCTAAATCCTTGGTCTACCAACCTCAATAACTGGTGGAGGTGAAGGAGGGGTTTTCTCCACATGCTTTACAATTAAACTGTTGAGAAGGATATCAGTACCAGAAGGTGGACCTTCAATATATATCACAACTTTAGATGGGGAACCATTTAGAAGGAACTTCCCCTGCAACTGTACCCAATCCTTGTCTGTTGCCTGGGCACTACCAAAAAAGCAGAGCTTCCATTGAGAAATTCTTCAAAAGTGAAAGAATCTCCCCATGTTATGTATGGTGCAAATTAAGGGTAAAAAAAGGTTTGTTTGTTTGTTTTTAACTTAAGAAAACAAATATCCGAACAGCAGCAGTAACATCATAAGCAAGTTTTCTGTGCACTCTTCCAGTGATCTCCTGTTGAACTCCATTCCAGCTCTGTGTGCGCTCTGTTGCAGCTACAATATACTTTCCAGACAGTGGAACTATTTTCCCGTCTCCCATAGAATCATGTAAAACAATCTTGCAGCATCTTCCAGACCAACTATTCAGGCCATCCTCAAATCTGAGGTTTAGGATGACATTCTCATCTCCAGCAGTGAAACATCCATGGCTCGCACTCGATCTTGGAAATTTAAAGAGGAAGACAAATCACACAATCAATTAGTAATAACTTCTTCCAAAATGGATTTTGGGGGGAAAATGCTTAGACAGATTGGTTCAAAAATGAAACTAAATATGAATAACTTGCAAACCACTTTTAAAAAATGAGCTTAATAACTACTCAATCAATAATATTCCGTGTTGGGTTGGAACAGGTGATGAGTACTGATTTGATTAGAAGATCAATTCCAGGAGAAGGCCCTTCCAAATAAAACACAACCTTGTCAGGCATAGTTGGCAATGAGAAGGTGCCTTCCAACTTTCCCCACTTCTCCTTAGACACGGAAGTCCTGCATGTCATAACTGTGAGGAAAGGCAATATTATCCATTACCTTCCAATGGATAAGTAGCTAGTCCTTGTAGTATTAATAAAACCAAAAAAGCCAGTCCCTTTAGCTCGGTATTCAAGTTTCAAAGTTGCCAGGACATCAGCGGATCCATGAAGAGGCCCTGATACTCCAACACAGGCAGAAACTGTATAAGTGGAACCAGGGAAAACCCTAGCTGTGATATCTTGTTCCAAGCCCTGCCAACACTCCTTGCGATTTGTAACAACTGCATGAGTCATGACTACCACCTGACTCGGCTGAAACTACAAATCCATCACAGCAGTTGGGCTGCCACACATAAATCCCTTGAGAGAAGTCATGGTTGAGTATGATATTAGTACTTGAGTCCTTTGTGTTTGGGACTACAAACTACAATCTGTCAGGAAAAGCAGAGGTCAGGAACTTAATTGGAGAGCTCTTGGAGCCATGAAGTTGATTCTTTTTTTTTTCTTTTTTTAATGAATGAAATCTTTTATACCAACCAAACAAAGAACACAATCACTCCATCAGACAAAACCTGCTGGATACCGAGATGCACAAAAAGCACCTCACAAGACAACATCCAATACAAACCCAAAAACAAAAACTAACATTCAGCCTAGCTACAACAAACACCAACTAAACAACTTTACAAACAATCACACCTAAAAAGGAAACTATACAACCAAACAACTAAGCTGCTTCATTGAATTAATATGAGTAAATTTAGAACACTCCATCATCAATTGAAATCTACCAAGAAAAACCCCCCACCAAAATATGATTATCACAGCAAAGTTAGGTAAGTTTTAACAATACCCTATTACACATGAACAACAAAAATATAAAGAATGTTGGTTTTTATTTATTGGCTATATTCTGTCGACACAAACATTACCATATCAGGGACTCTGTATTTCCAGAAAAATATTGCAAGTATTTTAATCAAGAACAGAAATAACTGAACAAGGGAAGATTTGCAATATATTTCTCGAGACAAGAAAGAAATAATTGAAGAAGATCTTCTTATGACTTTAAAGAATCAGAAAGTCAGCTTCCCTGTAGAAAGTCAGCTTCCCTGTAGAGCGTCCAGATGGCCAAAATCAGTGTCCAGACGGAAGCTAGAGAGACTTTATGTTCGATACATGTCCGGACGGCCCAACGAACGCAAGCCACATAGAGTTCATGTTCGCTACCTGTCTGGACGGCCCAACAGACGCGAGCCACAGAGAGTCCTTGTCTGGAAGGATGTCCAGACGCAAAAGTGAAGACTGCGGACAGATAAGCTTTTCCATGCAAATGTCCCGATGCTAGGTCAGCCTATCCAGACGTGCTTCAGCAAAATATGATATTGCTTATAGCTGTCCAGACAAGCAATGACATGTCCGGACGCCGCCGCCTAGAAATTCGTTCCTGACTTGTTTTATGATTTTTAGAACCTATTAAATAGGCTTATTGGCAATGTTGTTGTAAGAATTCCATAGAGAATTCTAGTGTACTAAGAGAAGATTATTTAGGCATAAATTGTCATATGTATTTTTCTTAGAATTTATTTGTGTTGTAACCGTTCAACCGTTAAAGTCTAACAAGAGATGAGCTCTAGTTAAGAAAGTCAATTGAAAAACTCTCCAAACAGGTATAGGAGAGAGGCAGACAAGTAGGCGTTTGTTAGAATTCAAGAGAGTAACTACTGCAAAGAGTTGTAAATCTGAACTTCTTGTAACTAGCTATTTCTTTTATTGGTTGATTTATTGGGTTTGGCTGTAGTTTTTCTCTTTAGTACAAAGAGTTTCCACTTCGTAACCAAATATCTATGTTATTTCTCTTTACTGCTTTTTATATTTGATTATCTGTTTGGTTGCGGTTATCTAGGAGTCTAGATTTATTTTCACATAATATAAGAAATAAAACCAAATAAAAAAATAAAAAAACCTATGAAGGAAAACCCAAATACAACAAAACTAACATTTTCAGAAATTCTGAACAAACAAACAAACTGATACCTCCACATTGGTCGCCGGCATTGCACGTGGGCTTCTCCATAGTTTCTCTGTTTCGCTAGCCCATCACAAAAATCAAGCAAACCAGATTCTATTCATTATAAAAAATAAATAAACGAAAAGAATCATATGACCGTTTAGTTTTTACCGCCATCAGAAGAATAAAGCACAGAAAGAGTACCTGGGTGTGCTTGCATGTGCTTTATCTCCCAACGGGTCCGGGAGAACAGACCCGTTGTTCACAATTTGCGAGTGAGGTCTACGACAAATGTCTGAAAGGCTTTTGGGGAAGCGGAAGTGGATGAAAAAGGTTCGTACTCGATGTAGTTTTTCAATGTTGTCGCTGAGTGTATGTTGAGTGTCCTTTGGTTTTCCATGTTCTTGAGAATACTTTAATGGATTGGGTTGTGGGTTTCAGTTATGTTAATAGTGGATCACTGCTACAGACTACAGTTATCTTTAGTTGCTGTACAGTATTTATGTTGAGAGGGGATCATCCATTTATGATTTACCCAGAGAATTACAGAGCTGCCATGCCAAGCTAGGGGATCATCCATCCAGTAACTACTGTAAGCTTATTTCCAAAGAACAAGATCACATTACTATAATGGAGTTTGCTTACCTCACGTAGATTGTGAAATAAAACTTCTGTAAATTAAATCAACGGTTCATATTGTAAGCTTCTCTAAAATTCAAAGAGTCCCAAACATTACAGACTTTTGCAGATTTTTTTTTTTATTATTATTACCGTTCCTAGCTAGCTAGTAGCTGCTTTGGCCCTCTCTCTTACACGGGTCAGAATCTTTTATAATTATTTGTTTAAATTTGAGAGAATTTTGACAAGTGATTATGATAGATCACTTATAGCATTCACTGGATCAAATAAAAATTAAGCTGTCAAACTACTTATTCTGTCAAATAAATTTTCTAAGTGATTTTTCACAATTATATACTTAAATTTTTTTAAATTTAAACAAATAATTATAGAGAATTCTGATTCGTGGTAAAGATATACGAGAGACTCAAAGTTTTAGAACGGAAACTTTCTATAATCGAACGTTGGAATGTAATCGATAATAGAGGTCGGAAGGATTAATTTGATAATAATGTTTCCCAAAATGAGCTTTGAGATAATTTTTTAAGTATGCCTAAACCTCAGGACTAATATGATCATTCTTCCTATATTTTAACATTGATGTCTCCACTTTTTTTCTTTTGATTTAGTTGTATTATATGTTAGTAATTCACTAATTCGTTTTTGATAAAGGAGTTATGGTTCCTTCCCTTTTTTTTTTCCTTTCCTTTTTTTAAAAACTTAAATTGTGAGGTGTAGAAGCGGATGGTTATTAATTGTCTAATAACTACTAACCGTTTTTGTAGGCGATTGGAAAAAATACTAACCACCTATAGTAAGACGGTTAGCGGTTTTAGGGATAGGTAGAAGCGGCTTACCGCCTACCCTTATATAATAAAAGTAAATATATAATAAATCCTTGAGTTGAAATGTTTTTTTTTAAAAAACCCCTCACTTTTCTTTTTTCAACATTGAATCCTTTAGTTTTTTGCAAATTTAAAACCAATCCCTCTGTGAGTTTTCCGTTCATTTTCGCAAAATCCGTTAGTGCCACGTCAGCATTTTCCCCTGCGAGCAAAGGGGGTTGGCCTGCGAGCCACTCCCAAAGGTGGCTGGCGCCACCCCAGGGCCATAAGCTGGCCTTCGGACCACCCCGAAATGGGTATAGAGGTGGCCTGAAAGCCACCCCAAAGGTGGCGCCGGCCAAGCCACCCCCTGAGCGGGGAAGCACTCTTTCCTTTTTTTAAAAAATAAAAAATAATATTTTAATTACAAAATAAAATGAATATAATAAAAAATAATATTTTAAGATGATGTGGCACTAACGAAGGTTGTGAAAATGAACGGAAAAAAAAAACTCACAAAATGATTGGTTTCAAATTCGCCAAAAACTAAAGGATCTAATGTTGAAAAAAAAAAGCGCTTCGACTCAGAGATTTATTATATATTTACCCTATACATTATATATAAATAATAATAATATACAAAACAACATACTACATTGTTTTGGTGCATTTGATATAGGGTTTTCATTTTGAGTTTAATGGAATTTATTTTTATATATAAAAATTAAAAAAATATATATATAATCTTGAGATTTGTTACATTTTGAAAAGTCCAAAATCATCTAAAATAGGCCCTAAAAAGAGGCTCAAAGAAGGTCTAAAACATCAAAATAGGTTAAAAGACCTATTTATGAAAAGCGTTATGCAGTGCGGTAATGAATTCAATAATCGCTAATCGGCTATTATTTTAAAAACTACTAATCACCTAAAGCTGCAATTATGCAAATTCAATAACCGTCTAACGCGGTTAAAGGTAATAACAACTAACTGTAAGGGCTTATACACTCCTAATCATATGATAGCAACAAAACCCACATGGTAATGAGCGTGTACAAAGACTTATACATTTTGAATTTATATATAAAATGGTTAACTAAACTCTTAAAAAATATCTTCATCCGATTGTTTAAACCAAATGCATTTTTTATTTCATCTATATTTATCTACGATGCTTAACCAAATATAAGAAAACATTACAACTCTATGAATAAATTTTTAAGAGGAATGATCGGTGCACAACATAAGATTCATTAGGTGAAACTCATGCAATGAGATCTCTCACATAAATCCTACTACGTATGTATTGTGTTGTGCAAAAGCTTTTCCAAATTTTTAATTACTCTCTCTTCTTCCATATCTTTCTTTATTCATTTCTTTCTCCCTTTCTCTAGATCTTTCTCTCCCTTCTTTTAATAAATAATAAAAATTTATTAAAAATGTTATTTTTAATATTGATATAGTAGTAAAATATCAAGTACGATATGCTTTACTTTAAAAAAAAAAAAAAAAAAAAAAAAAAAGGGGGGGGGGAATGAATGTATGATCATGCTTTCACTTTGTTTAGTCGAGCTCGTAAAACTAAAACCACAAAACTGTGACACGTTTTAGACGTAGTTTTCTTTGTCCTCTGAGTCTCTGACAATCACGTAGAAGAATCTCAATGTCATAGGGATCGATCTCGACTCCTCGAGGGCAAACACAGAGCCACATTCAAAGGCCACGCGTATACATCAACTTCATGCACTGTCAGTCAGAACCAGCGCGTCACCAACAGCTTAAATTCCCACCAACCACGTGTAGAATATTGACTGTGAGACTTCTGTTCACGTGACGGGATAACACGTGGAGTCTGCACCGATATTCATTCGTACGACAAGCTTTGGAAGCAACTCGGTCTGCACCGATCCCATTGAAACGTAGGCAAATGAAATTGAAGGAACCAAACCAAACCGGTCCATAAAATGTTTCGGTTGGTTTGCTTGTACAAAAAGATAAGAGTAATGATATAGTACACTTGAGTCCTCAAACTTACCCTATTCCCATTTATATTTTTAAATTTTGTTAGAATATAAATTTATCATATTGGATTAAAACATTTTTTATATTATATTATTGTAATCAAATCATAGTGGTAAGTAACGGAATCACAATTTTGGTTCAAAGAGGTCAAAATTAATTTAAACAATTTTTTTTAAAAAATATTAATTCAAACTTTATGAATCGTGAAATCGCAACACAATTTTGGTTTTTAACTTTTTATATATGTCGGGGATACGAGTAATTCTAATAGTACATTAAGTGTCCATCAAAAAATAAGTTGACTTTTAAAATTACCATTTGATTAAAATTATTATTTGATCAATCACATGCTCAATGGTAATTTTAAATGCCACATCATTTTTTTATGAACACTTTTTTTTTAACATGTCCACGCAAGAGGGGGGAAGGAAGATTCGAACTAATGACATTTGCTTCATGAAGCGTAATCCCTAGCCGATTGAACTACCCCTTAGAGACATTTTTTTATGGACACTTAATGAACACTTTTTTTTTTTTTGACATGTCCACACAAGAGGGGGACGGGGAGGGGGAGGGGGAGGGGGGATTTGAACTAATGACCTCTGCTTCATGAGGCGTAGTCTCCAGCCGATTGAGCTACCTCTTGAGGACAGCTACCACTTAATGTAAATGTAGAATTACTCTGATGATATATAATCTGAATCAAGGTACTTTTTAACTTCTAAAAAAGTAATTCTATAAGTTACTCTTTTGTCACCCTTGTGTCCCTCCAAAAATAATATGACTTTTAAAATCACCACTTGATCAAAAAATTCAATAGTTATAAATCACAAGGTCAATGGTAATTTTAAATGCCACATCATTCTTGGAGGGGATAAGAATGAGAAAAGAATGACTTCTAACATTACTCTTTTCAAAAAAGACAAAATCACACAACTCATTCCTTATAGTACTCTTAAGTCTCACAACTCACTTGTTCGATTTCTCCCGCCCCCTCTTGAGTGGACATGTCAAAAAAAAAAAAAGTCTCCTAACTCGCTAAACTCATTCTAACAATAAAAAAAATGAAAAATGGGAAACTTCACAAAAGGGTACCCAACTATAGCGCTTTTTCACTTAAGGGTACCAATGTAGCAAAACGTTCAATTGAGTGTACGAAGTTATCAAAACCGTTCAATGTAAGGTATTCCGTCACCCTCCGTTCTAAATCGATGACGGAGGCCAAAACACGTGCGTTTCACGTGATATTTTAGCCTCGAACTACCACTTTTGCCCCTCATCTAAACGATCGGATTTTTTAAACTTAAGAATAATCGGCCGAAAAAAAGTCACAACTCGAAGCAACTACTCCCTCGAACACAACTCACTCAATTCCTTCTTGCGACTCAGAACCCTAATCTGGTGCATTTCGTTCTAAATCGATTCGGCTTTCGGCTGTATACAGAAGTGAAATACACAAAGGGTTGAGAAAGGTAACCCTAAACCCTAACTTATATTTTAGTTTATTTATGTAACCATAATCTGTCAAAGTTTACTATTTTGTTAATGGGTTAGTGAAATCCGGTTCAGTTATGTGATTTTTGTATGTTAATAACATCATGTTTGTAGTTGAGAGGGTTTTCACATCTGATTGATTTTGTTTGGGTACCATGTTTAGCACTACTGTCAACATCTGGTTGTGTTTTTATGTTAGTGAAAAAGGTATATTTTTTACGTTTTGTGGTCCCTCATGTTGTGAGTATATTGTTTGGGGTGTGTTGTGATTGGTGCTGGGTCGATAAGACTGTGCAATGTGCTGCTCTGAATTTTGTATACTCTTGTGATCCCGTGGGTCTTTTTGATGACTGTGCAATGTGCTGGTTTGTTTTTGTCTGTGATGAAGTGGTCCCAATGACTTTATCTAGTGACTACAATATTGTAGTGTCTTATTCGTTTCTTTTTGTCTGCTCATTGAATTTTCAAACTTGTTCATTTTTAGTTTTTTTTTTGTCAATTTGTAGGACACATAATGTTTAATGAATGTCTTATGTTTGAGGTGCACCATGGAGGTCGGTTTAATAGGGAAAATGGGGTAGCCTATGTTGGTAGGGATGTAACAAATTACCCTGACCTGTATGACAAAGATGAGCTGTCTTTTTTTTAGGTGAAGACTGTAGTTAAGTGCTATGGGTATAGTCCCGGTGATCTAATTTATTACAGAATACCTAACAAGAGTCTAGATGAAGGGCTACGACTTCTGTCTTCTGACCATGATGTCATTGAAATGGTGGGGCACCACAATGGTCATGGAGTAGCAGAGTTATATGTGATTGGGTTTATTTTGTATGATGTACCTGTAGATTTACCTGGAGGAGAGGAAAGTGTTGATGAGGAATATGAAGAAGAATATGAGAGAAATACTGTATATAGGAAAGATCCATTTTGGAATGAGGTTCTAAGTGATGACTCGGACACCTTAGAAGTAAATGCTGATACAGGGTATGGAGAGGCAGGAGCTTCTGTCGAAGGAGAAGATGTAGGAGTAGATCAAGAGTTTGTAGGAGAACCATCACACGTAGTAGAAGAAGATTTGGAAGCAGAAGTAGCAGTAGCTTTAGCTGCAGCTGAAGATGAGTTTGCACAAGGTGTGGGTAAGGGTAAGGGTGTGGTTGAGGGTGAGGATGAGCCTGTTTCCGATGTGTCTCGGAGTGGTATACTGATCACTCCCGATAATACTAGTGGAGATGATGAGCCGGATTCTTCAAAAAGGCCGTGTGTCACCAAGAGGGTGCCATTTTCAAAATCTGATTTTGAGAAGCCGACTCTGCAGAAAGGTAATACTTTTGATAGTGTGTATGATTTCTGAAAAGCTATTAAACAGGCCAATATATTGAAGGGGGAGGACTTAGTGGAGATGATGAGCCGGATTCTTCAAAAAGGCCGTGTGTCACCAAGAGGGTGCCATTTTCAAAATCTGATTTTGAGAAGCCGACTCTGCAGAAAGGTAATACTTTTGATAGTGTGTATGATTTCTGAAAAGCTATTAAACAGGCCAATATATTGAAGGGGGAGGACTTAGTTTACCAAAAGAATTCTAAATAAAAGTAATTGCAGTGTGTGGAGAGAAGAATTGTAAATATAGGGTTTATGGAAGACAGTTGAAGGGTGAGGCCACATTCATGTTGATTTCGCTTAGGCCCAAACGTACATGTGCCTGGAAATACAAGAATCATTTGATTACTTCCAAGTGGATTGCTGAGTGGTGCTTGAACAGTTTTAGAGATCAACCGAACATGCCTGTAGAAGTCCTGAAGAAGAAGGTGAAGAAGAAATGGAATGTTGAAATCCATCCTAGTACCCTATATAGGGCTAGGAAGAGGGCACAAGAGGTGATTTATGGGAAGTTGGGTGAGCAGTACCATCGTCTATGGGACTATTGCGCGACAATCAGAAGCACAAATGTGGGGAGTTGTGTTATTTTGATGGTTGAGAGACCTATGCCCGAAATGCCATGTAGATTTCAAAGGATGTACATATCCTTGGCAGCAATGAAAAATGGCTTCAAGGATGGGCGTAGGCCTGTGATAGGCCTTGATGCGTGTTTCTTGAAGGGGGTTTACAAGGGGCAGTTAATGGCAGCTATTGGAAGGGATGCCAATAATAACATGTATCCAATATCCATGGCAGTTGTAGAGGCAGAGACCAAGGATAGCTGGTCATGGTTTCTTGAGGCACTATTGGCTGATCTTGGCCCCAGTGGTGTACGTAGATGGACTTTTACTTCAGATAGACAAAAGGTATCTTTCCACTTATGCTTTTATGCTGGACATTTCATTCCAGATTATGTGGTATTTTTCTATGTGTTTGACTTGCTTTTCATGTGTGTAGGGTCTTATACCAAGTCTTATGGAGGTGTGCCCTAATGCTGAGCATCGGATATGTGTGCGGCACTTGTACGCCAATTTTCGGAACGACGGTCACCAGGGGGTGTTACTAAAGGACTTGCTGTGGAGAGCTGCTGCATCTTACACACAGAATGAGTTCTATGCTATAATGGAAGAGCTTAAGGGCCTTAATCTGCCAGCCTATGAGTACCTTTCGAAGGTTGACCCTGCAACTTGGTGTAGGGGATGGTTCAACACATATGCAAAGTGCGACCTCTTACACAACAATTTGGCCGAGTGCTTCAATTCTTGGATCACCAAGTTCAGAGATAAGATCATACTGGTAATGTTGGAAGGCATTAGGACAAGTTTGATGAGAAGGTACCAGCGGAAAAGAGAAATTATAGCTGCGATGGAAGGCAATGTTGGGCCAAAAATTAAGGAGAAGTTGGAGATAGAAGAAGATGAGGCCGGACATTGTACACCAACATTTGCTGGTGATGGTTTATTTGAGGTCGAGTGCAGGGGTAGAAGGTATGCTGTGAATTTACTTGCCAAGACATGTGGGTGCAGAAAGTGGGATGTTTCTGGTATCCCATGTGCTCATGCCATCTCATCAATATGGCATGGTGGAGGCAACCCTGAGGATTATCTGAGCCCATACTTTGGCAAGGAGATGTACCTAAAGGCATACACATCCATCATCTACCCTGTACCCAATGAGGAGTAGTGGGCTAGGACAAATCAACCCATCATTGAACCACCTAAGGCAAGGGCATCTTCGGGAAGACCTAAAAAACTGAGGAACAAAGGGGCTGATGAGACCTTAAATCCCTACACAGTTAGAAAGGATGGTACGAAGAACCAATGTAGGATGTGCAAAAAATAGGGCTGGCAAAACGGGTCACCCGACACGACCCGTTTACGACCCGTTAAGACCCGTGACCCGTTTATCCTAGACACGAACACGACCCGTTTACGTTAACAGGTCGGGGCTCCAGACACGACACGACAATTTCACGGGTCACCCGACACGACCCGTGAAACCCGTTTAGCATAATGGGTCAAATCGGGTCAACACGACCCATTTGACCCGTATATTGTAATGGAGTTGTTTCCACTGGGTAGAGTACCCTTCATGGCAGTTCATGCAATCTTAGGCTCATAAAATCAGTAAAATCAGTAAAATACAAGAGAGATTAATATTTACAAATAATCAAATAATCAAACCATTTCATCATTTCATGTCAAAATGCTGTAAAAAAATTAAAAATGGAAATCAAGTTAATCAACTATTTACTCTTAACATACCGGATGCTACATGGCAATTCGGCGGAAGAGGGAGACACCGAGAGAGAGAGAGAGAGAGAGCGGCAGAGAGACGGGGAGAGGCTCGTCCTGGTTGGAGAGTGGAGAGCAGCAGAGAGAGTCGAGAGACGGGGAGAGGCTGGAGAGTGGACTGTGGAGAGCGTTGGAGAGACCGAGACAGAGAGAGCGGCAGAGTGACGGGGAGTCGGGGAGAGGTTGGAGAGTGGAGAGCCTTGGCAGTCGGCAGTCGGCACTCGAGTGGGTCAAGGCGTCCAGCGGTCCAGACTCCAACCGACTCTAGCGGGAGCTGCGGGACTGCGGGAGGAAGAAGAAGGGACCACGGTTGGCGGCAGCGCGGCGGGGAGCTGAAGAAGAAGAGAAGGGCGGCAGGCGGCAGCTGAAGGAAAAAGGGAAATTTTTGGGAAAAAAGTTAGGTTTTCACTTTTCAGACTTTCAGTTTTGATTTTTGAAGTTTGAAATATTGTGTAAACTTGTGTTTTTTTTTCACTTTACTTTTCAATTCGGTAATTCCCAATCCCTGATTCCCTGAATCTATCTAATTTAAACAGGTCATAAACGGGTTGACCCGTTTATGACCCAAACCCGTTTAAGGTAGACCCAAACCCGCTAATTTCGTGTCGTGTTCATGTCAGATTATCGGGTCGTGTCAAAATTGCCAGTCCTAGCAAAAAATATGGTCACAATACTAGAACATGCACTGCGAGGATGCGACATGATGAAAGACAAGAACGTAGACAAAATTTCTATAGAAAACATGCAGCAGATCTTGACTGCAATCTTGACAGGGTAAGTGTTTCCTGTGTTATATTTATGATTGCAAACTTATATGTTATTTAATGTTGTTTACTAACTAGTTTATTTGATTTTGTTTGTAGTTGGATGGTTCATCCAGTGCCCCATCTGTGGCCCAATCTACTGCATCAATGCCAAGTGCCCCATCCAGTGCCACATCCAGCGCCCCATGTGTTGGTAATCCTACTCACCCAACAGGAAGTAGGGGTCAAAAGAGGAGAAGAGAAGATGGTTCAAGCAGTGCGTCTGGACAAGGCCAGGGAAGGGGTGCAAGCAGTGCATCTACACAAAGTCGAGGTCAAAGGAACACAAGAGGAAGGGGTGCAAGCAGTGAAGGGGAAGGACAAGGACAAGGTCAGGGTGAAGGCATTGCAACTGCACAAGGTAGAGGGCAAAATACGACAAGAGGAAGGGGTGAAAGCAGTACAACTACTGCACAAGGTCGAGGTCAAAGGAGTACAAGAGGAAGGGGTGCAAGCAGTCAGGGTGAAGGCATTGCTACTGCACAAGGTAGGGGGCAAAAGAGCAATCTCGGGTTGGCTACCAGGACAAGAATATCTGGCAGGTTGAGAACTTCTGTTTTACAAAAAGGAATGCACAAGAGCAAAGGAAAACTCCTTGTCGATCTCACTGGAAACCCTGCTGGACCACCGAAAGTTCCAGGGGATGGACCAGCATGCTCATGGGGTCCTCCCAGAAGTGCAACTGGTATCACTTTTAGAGTTGCTCCCCCTGATTTCGACATGCACAATTTGGCTGCTGCATCCACTGTCATTCCTCAACCAGAAGTACAAGGAGTTGCAAAGAAAAATGACAAAGGGAAGAAAAAGATGTGGAGAGTCTGAACATGGTTTATTATTATGTTGACATATGTTAAAGTGTGATGATAGTTATATTATGTTATGTTATGTTAAAGTTTGATGAACAAGTTTGCTAGTTATGTTATGTTAAAGTGTGATGAACATGGTTTATTATCAATAATGAAGTTAAAGTGTGATGATTTATGGAAAGTTAAAGTGTGATGATTTATGTTAAAGTAATTGGTTATGCAGATTATGGTATGGAAGTATTTGGTTGTGCAGGATTGTGGTAAAATTTGGAACAAAATTTGGTACCAAGTATTTACTGCATAACTTGGTACCAAATTTGGTTATGTTTCCCACTTGCAACCATTGTTGTAAATTGATTAGGCAGGTTATGGTATCAAGTGGATTTGTGCAGGTTATGGTATCATTGTGGTGGATTTACTGTCCATTTTGTAAATTTGGTACCAAATTCGCAACAAAGTTTGGTACCTATTTACTGCCCTTTTGCAGATTTGGTACCAAAATTGGTATGCCAAGTACCCAAGTTTGGTACAAAAGGAAAAGAGAAGTGCATAATGTTAATGCTCAAGCATATGAGGATTGTGGTCAAATTTGGTACCAAAGTTGTGGCCAAAGATGCTACAAAATTTGGTACCATATTTGCTTATGCCCATTTGCAACCATTGCTCATAATTGAATTGTGCATAATGAATTACCATACCAAGCACCATACAATGTCAACAACATCAATATTAACAATAACATTACAAAATCTTGCACTACAAAATGTTCAGAGCATTACAAAATACTACAATTACAACATTAGCATCTGATCAACAACAAAATTGATCAATTGATCATCCTACAATTGATCAATTGTTTCACTGCAACATCATTCTTAATGGAAGAAACTCTCTGCTGTACGAAGGATATACCAGCAACCACATCAACATCACCCATGAACAGACCAATGCAATTTGGTACTTCCTCTCTACTGACCGAAACTTATCCTTTTGTCTCTGTAGTTTGAACTTGTATTTCTCAACTTCAGCCCTGCATTTCTCAACTTCATTCTTGTATTTTCCAACTTCATCCAACCTATTTATTCGACTCAGTTCATGTTCGGCCTTCAGTGCCTTCAGATTCTCGTGCCAATCTCTCAATCTCGACACAACTCTCTGACCGTAGACACAGATTTCAGGATCACGCCATTTAAAATAATCACATCTCACCTCTGGTTTCTGAATAATCAGAAATAAAATCAAATCAACCCATTTCACGGTAAGTCAGAGATAGAACCCTAAAGGAAAAAATTTGGAGAAAATCAAAGGAAAAACTTTGGGGAAAATCAAAAGGAAAAACTTTGGGGAAAACCAAAAGGAAAAACTTTGGGGAAAATCTCTTACTTTGTAATTTACACATGAAAATAACCTCCTACCAAAATTACTTAAGGTGAACGACGTCCAAGATGATGATGTCTTTCCACATTTGCATACTGGACCGTTTGATCTGGACTCTGTCGACTCACTGTCGGACATAGGCTCCATTTCACCCCGGCGCCGTAACTGCACAAATGGCCAAGAATAAAAACCCGTCTCCTTCATGAACGAAAATAGGAGTGAAGTTTAGGAGGATAATGGCCAATAATAAAAACCCACCTTTTCACGATGTTGTTGGACAAAAATGTTTGAGAGCCCGATCTCTCTAGTTCGGCTGCTGTGTTGCGTTGGGAGGGAAGAAGAGTGTGTTTTGAGTTCGAGTATAACGGGTCTTTTTGATCGTTTAGATGAGGGGCAAAAGTGGTAGTTCGAGGCTAAAATATCACGTGAAACGCACGTGTTTTGGCCTCCGTCATCGATTTAGAACGGAGGGTGACGGAATACCCTACATTGAACGGTTTTGATAACTTCATATACTCGATTGAACGTTTTGCTACATTGGTACCCTTAAGTGAAAAAACGCTATAATTTAGTACCCTTTTGTGAAGTTTCCCCAATAAAAAATGAAGTCTCACGACTCATGGTAAAGATTAAAATCAGCAACGTTATGTTTAAATGTTTCACAAGCTTTAATGAAACAACGCATTTAAATGATGCTTTAATGAACGTTGCGTTTAAAGTTCAAATCGTCTTCCTCGTGATTTTAAATGCTCTATTTCAATCGTCTTCTTCATGTCTCTGTCTTAACCTAACTTTTTAAAATTCATCTCTAAAACTAAAAGTTTAAAATTTGAAACTGCGAAACATCCTCTTTGCTTGATCCCGCCGATAATTTCGGTGCCCTTTTATGGTGGACTGAGGGTGAGCAACCAAGGTAGCCGAGAAAATCCTATCAGGGATAAGGAAAATCTTTAGGAGTTAAGTGGGGGGAAATGCCCCCTCTTGACCCCCTCCCTCCGCCCCTGCTAATGGTGGACGTAAGCCTAAGAAGAAGACTCCAAAATTCTCTTGTCTCATTTTTTTTATTGCTTCCGATTTTCTTACACAATTTTATATTAGGGATGTAAATAAACCAGTCCGTTCGATAGCCTGCTCGATACCTGCTCGGTTTAGCCCGATCTGAACTTGAGCTCGATACTGTAGAAACTCGATCGTTACTGTAGAAACCCGCTCGATTAGTAAGTGATGCATACCCGACTCGCTCGGCAAAATTCAATAGAGGCTCGCGAGCTCAGCTCGTTAGTTCGACTCGTTAGCTCATTCATACCTTACATATATATTAGTAAATATAGTATAATATATATAGTATTACATATTAATTATAATATTTTGATAACAATATTTAGTATGTTAAATTAACATATTAAGTTATTAATAGTTAGTATATAACAATATAACAATATTAAATAATTAGCATATATATATATATATATATATATATATATATATATATATATAAATACATATATCACATCACACATGGTTAACAATAGTTATATATTATACTTATATTATAGTTACTTAGTTATATAGAATATATTAGACTTACTATTTATTCACATTATACATATATCATAGTTTATACTCTCTAGTTATATACAATAACATATTGTTAATTTGTTACTTATAAACTATAGTTATGTACTATATTTTATAATATGTCTTATATAGTTACATATTATATATTTATGTTATTAATAAATGCATAGAGATTGTTCATAAACTTTGGTTTAAATTCTGCTTTGATTACTCATTGAAAAATTTAATAGTTTATATCGAGCTCTAGTTGAGCCGAGCTTGTTCAGTAACCCGGCTAGGCTCGAATGTCATTTTCAACGAACTCGAGCTTGAGTTTGAGCTCGCCCGAGTTTTAAACGAGTCGAGCTTGAACATGCAATTTATAGCTCGGCTCGAATTCGAGTTCGACTATTTAGGCTCGACTCATAAACGAGTCAGTCTTGAAATCTTCAAACTCGACTCGGCTCGGTTTGATTACATCCCTAATTTCTATTTTATTACAAATTTCAACATTTTTATCGGAAAAACAACACTTATGATTATTATTAAACTCAATGAACGCCATAAACCAATTTATTTTTTCAAAATCTAAATAATTATCAATTTCTTATCCTAACTGAATGTTCGAGGTCCTTTTGAAACATTCGAGGATTACCCTAGTCGAACGTTCGATATCCCACTAGAACGATCGAGCTGTCCTTTATTTCATGAACTTTCGACATCCTACTAAAACGTTCGATATGCTGTTTCCCCGAACATTTGAAGTATACCCCAAACGTTCAATCATGTCTAAAAAGCACTCTAACTTTTCAATCATCTTAGCCAACCTTATCCCTCCCTCGTGCCTTCATCATTCATCCTTGCACTCCAGCAAACCCTATACCTAGTGAGAGAGAGTTTCTAGAGAGAGAAAATATGGCATTTAGAGTGGTCACATCCTTCATAAAGTAATCCTTGAACCTCCGGTCCATTTTTCACAATGATTATATACTGACCCTGTTGTTTACCAAATATTTTGTAAACTCCTAGCAAATCATGTTGAGTTTATGATTTATCTCGTGGAATAATTATGTTTTCCAAAAAAATTATGAAATTGTTCATGATTTTCATGTTTTATCACATTGTTATGGTTTATTATGTTTTTATAACGTTATTAAGAACTTCGGTTAAGCTAGAATATGATATAGTTAGAAGTTGACTTTTTCATGCATTCTAGTACTGATCGAATGTTCACAATTTAGCCCGAATGTTCAACCTTTGTTGGTTGAACGCTTGATCTCAAAACCGAACGTTCAACAATGACCATAAATGGATTATCAAGATTTTAGAGTACCTAAATTGTTATTAGGATTTTTATGTGCATGTGCTATAACTCTCGTTACATTACGGTTAATATTAGGGTATGTTTCATAGTAGCAAGAGTTCGAGACGTCCAAGTTTATGGATGAGCGATTGAGTAAAGTAAATGCTTACGGAACTGATTTTATGTTAATGTGCGATATGTCAAAGGATTAAGCATATTTTACTTTTCAAAATAATATGTTTTGAGCCTATTAGTTTTATTAGATTGCTTTGAAGTAAACATACAATATTTGCATTATATAACAGGATACACCAGTAGTGTGATATAATGGTCAACGTGACTATTATACCGGCTTGAACCTATGGTCAAAGATATTTACTTTGATATTTGGCCTTGAATCCAATAATTATCTGTGACCGATGCGCCATGTGCAGATGGAATAACAATTACGACTTTACTAATATATGGACCACTCAAGGTTGGACTCAGCCACCTCTATTCTCTCTTTCTTTTCTTTTTTCAATTTTTTCAATTTTAATTATGTTTTAAAGATTTTTATTTTTTTTATATAGTGCCACAACCTTAGCAGTTGACACATGGCGAGCCGTTAAAATTTGAATGGAAAATCTAACAGAGGTACCAAATGGGTTTTTACCTCTAACTCAGGTACCTCTAACTCAGGTACCACTTATGATAGAAATGAAAACTCAAGTACTAAATTTAAAAACGCTTAAAACTCAAGTACCAATAAGATATTTAACAAAAAAAAAAAAAACTAAAGAATGCTACATGTTCTTGTTGCAGCGATGAGGAAAATTGCTCGTGTAAATTGATGTACATTTTTTAGGTCTTAGTTTAGAGAGAGAGAGAGAGAGAGTTGAGTTTCAATATGACGTAGAGCTATTTTTGGGGTTGATTATGGTTTGTTTGGGTGTTCGATTTTTTAAATCAGAATTCAATTCTTATTTAGTGTATGAATTTTAAGGTTTGACTTTGTGAGATAAAATTAGAAGAAAAAAAAAATTGAATAAAATATAATTTATTTTTGAAAAAAATAAAAACCGAATCATATTTGTTGTTGAAATCATGATTGCCAAATTAGGGTTTCAATTTGGCTAAAATCTAGCAGCTGAATATGGTTTGTTTTAAAAAGAAAATTTTCATTTTTAGAAAAAAGTAAAGCTGTCGAGATTCTCTTTTAGGTTTTAGACTTAACAATTATTGACCTTTTTGTCATTTACAAGTCTTTTTTCAGCCTTCTAACATACCCTTTATTAGACACGCGAAATTAAAAGAGATAATTAATCCAATAACTACCACACAACAAATTTAAAAAATAAAATAAAACAACATCATAAAATTACCCTCGAGAGTTTATGATGTTACAAAAATCGCCTCGCTTCATCAATAATAGTTAAAAATAAAAAAAATAAAAATAAAAAAGACCAAATCTTTTCTTCTTTGTTTCTCCAACCAAGCCCCCTTGAAAGAGTGTTTAGACCATCCAAAATAATTGATAAGGGTAACCAGACTACATCCTTATAAATTATTTTATGAGCGGTCAAACTAATCCAAAATTTTATGAGAGTAGTCGGTTATCCTTAAAACAACTTAGGAGTGGTTCAACTATCCTTATCAGTTACTTTATAGATAGTTGACGAGTAATGTTTCTTACACAACTCTCACACAACTTTTGCACAACTCTAACTACTTTTTGTTATGATCAACCATTGGATTTGTTTTCTAACATGTTGGTCCTAAATATTCAATGGCTGATTTTAAAAGAAAGTTGTTAGAGTTGTGTAAAAGTTGTACAAAAATTGTGTAAGAAACATTACTCATAGTTGACTACCTTCAAGATACTTTGCGAATGGTTCGAATGTTCGATCACCTTAACTTTCAGAATGGTTCGGCCACCCCACCAAGCTCAAGCATAGGCAAACAGATTCTTTCCATTTCAAATGAAATGGAGAAGATCTGGTTAATTATAAAACAATGAGTAAAATTGTTCAAAAAATTGAAATGGCAATTTTTTTTTCCATATTTTATAATTAAACGACTCCTTTTTATTTCATTTGAAATGGGCAAAATTGTCCAAAAACTTGAAATGGCAATTTCTTTCTTTATTTTATAATTAAATAACTCATTTTTATTTCATTTGAAAAATAGGGATTTGTTTCCCAAGCATAGTTGGCCAAAGAGGTGGAGGGTAAATGAGAATTTTTTATTTTCTCTCTCCGGATTGAAAATGTGGTACAATCGTGAACGGTTTGGATTGTAGAGAATTGTAGGAGATTTGAGTCAGCGGCAAACATGCAGAGGACATATGGTAAGGTAAGTGAGGAGGCCCACACCGTAGAAAGACTCTCAGGAGACCCTACAAAACTTAATCACGGTTATGTTTTAACTCAACCACGGTTAAGTTCTCTTTCTCTCCCAACTCCCAAGCAGTTTATATATCATAGACCATTTCCTCGCTGATTTGATATCTGTAAAGTGAAAACCAAAACCCGTTCGAAATGATGATTGGAAATCCGACGATCCGAATCCATCCGACGATCCAAATCTCTCAGTTGGACTGGGACCCATTTGAAGATCCGACGCCTGGAATGGCGTCTCCATTCTCCCCAACTAGCCCCTCCGTCAACTTTAATGGCAATGCTGGTGCCGGAGACTACTCCCTTCTCCTGGACTCGTTAACGGCCCTCCACCGTTACCTGCCGTCGAACCAGTCGGACTTAGTGACCGAGGAGTCCGAGGTTCCCATGGCCGCCTTCTCAAGCGACGATTTCCGCATGTACGAGTTCAAGGTCCGGAGGTGCGCTCGTGCAAGGTCGCACGACTGGACAGAGTGTCCGTACGCCCATCCGGGCGAGAAGGCTCGCCGGAGGGATCCACGGAAGTACCACTACTCCGGCACGGCCTGCCCCGAGTTCCGCCGAGGAAGTTGCCGTAAGGGTGACTCGTGCGAGTTCGCTCACGGAGTCTTCGAGTGCTGGCTTCACCCGGCTCGCTACCGGACTCAGCCATGCAAGGACGGCCCGAGTTGTTGCCGCCGAGTCTGCTTTTTTGCTCACACGCCGGAGCAACTCAGGGTCCTGCCCCAGCAGAGTCCGAGGGGTCATGGGTCGGGCGATTCCTTTGACGGGTCGCCGATTCGTCATGGCTTTGATTCGTATTTGACCGAGGGCTCCTTTGTTTCGTCCCCCACGTCAATCCTGATGTCGCCGCCGGTTTCTCCTCCGTCTGACTCGCCGCCCTTGTCGCCGAGTGGCGGTATACTCGGTGGTGGATCGTTGAACTCGGCGAGTGAACTTGCTGCCTCGATGCGGAACCTTCAGCTTGGGAAGATGAGAATCAGCCCCCCTCAGTGGGGAGTTCAAATGGGATCTGGTTTTGGCTCGCCTCGCGGGTCGCCCCGTGGGTTGTTTAGTCTGCCCTCTACTCCAACTCGGACCCCGATTCGGTCCGGACTCGGAAAACATGAGCAGTGGGATCCTAAATTTGAGGAGGAGCCTGCAATGGAGAGGGTGGAGTCTGGGAGGGGCCTGCGAGCCCAGATGTATGCCAAACTCCGTAAGGAGAACTCGCTGGGACGAGTCGACTCGGCCGTTTCAGCCCCTGATGTCGGGTGGGTCTCGGAGCTTGTCAAGTGATGGTTTGATTATTTCTTTTTGCTAATCGGTGGCCTTTGATTCTTCTGACTTGTGTAAATATCTTCATTTTGGACACTGTAAATGGTAGATCATCGGAAGGAAGAGAGATCAGAATCTCTGTTTTGTGCATCTCCTTGTACTTTTCGGACAAAAGAAATATTTTGTAACTTTTTGTATAGACTAGAAGGATTTCTTAGGGCTGCCGAAGAATGGGTGGCGTGGATGGGTTGGTTTGATCGATTTGTCTATGATTTGTATTTAACTTTCTGGTTTCTGTTTGATTTTCTCGGAATATTATTAATCTTTGTAATTCCCTTCTGTTTCTGTTTATTTATTGCCAATCAATGTTTGTGTTCGTAGATATCATCGATCTTCACCTTGGTTGTCTAATGGGGATCTGTCTGTTTTCTGGTGGCGTTGGAAAATAGTAGTAATTGCATTGGGCCATTGGCCATTGGCCATTTGTGTGGCTCAGTTTCATCCAGGTTTAAATTCTAAATTCTTGTCTGTTTTTGTTTTAATTTATGCTCTGCTGACATTTCTCCGGCGTTGTTCTTTGCAACAAGACTCGGACATGCTCTCTCCAATCTCTATTTTCCAATACTCGTTTGATATTTTCTGTTCTTGTTAATCTTTTCCTATTTTTTTTTAACTTTGATTTTCAATTTTTTATTTTTGAATATTCAATGACTTGTACTTGTTTTCCTTCCAACACTGTGCAATACAATAACAAATGCGGCTACATGTACATTACCAATTACCCGAAGCCACGTAATATATGCTTGGGGCTCAAGTTTTCTAGAATCTAATTTTTTTTTCTAAAGATGGGAGGAGAACGAGATAGATAGATAGAATCAGACAGGAGATAAGATATTATAAAACAGAATAATATAAATTAATACTAGTTTTTATAGGATAAAATTTAGATATATTATAATAACTGAGATTTTTTTTTTTATATGTTAATTAAAGAATTTTGTGAATTTAAAAGTATAATATCCATTATCCGCCACCCTCGTGAAAGAAGAATCGAGATTAGATTTGTGACGTGGATGGAGAGGTGATAAAAAAGGCGTCCTTATCTGCTTAAAAATCTTTTTTAGTTTATCTCGTTTTGTGCCCACTTGCACTGAACTATTCTTGGACTAGTTCTGGATGTTATAGGGGGACAAGAAAGGGTCAAAGGGGGAACAATTGCATGGGGGCCCATTAAGAAAATCTCGATATGTTTCTGGTTCCCAACATTTTTTTAAATATTTTTTAAATTATATTTATAATTACAAGTAATAAAATATTGCGTACAAGGCAGACAAAGTGGCCGGTGGTTTCAGGATTTGGTTCAATTTTTTTGTCACTTATCGAAACACGTCACTACGAGGTGGGGGTAGGATCCTGTAGTGGCGGCTCTATAAAGTTGTTTTTTGCGCCGGTGGTCTATCGCCCTAGATTGTTCCATCACAAGCCCTTAGAAAGCGTGCCTGCCATCAAGGCCTGTTTGGCTTTGTAAAAATCTCTCTCTCTCTCTCTCTCTCAAACAAAAACAAGAATTAATAGGAACTTCCCCGAACTAGTAGTTCAGAAAATCTTTAGTCCTTGCTCTTCATGCCGCACATTATGCGATTTCAACGGCTGAACCTGTCCACATAACATAAAAGGTAGGTTCGGGTGGGTTAGGCAAAAAGTTCTTTCTATTTTTTTTTATTAAAGTTTTATTTTTTTATTTTATTAACAAGAAAAAAATTGCAGATACTTCTTAAACTATCATTTAATCTTGAACTATCAATTTTGTTAATGTTTTCACCAACACTACCAAACCAAACAATTTTAACGTGCTTTACAACGATAAAAATACCCTTAAGCAAAAACAAATTATTATTTAAAAATAAATAAAAACCAAGGTTTTAATTTTTTTTTTTTTTTAATCTTCGAATTTATAATGATATATTTGTTTTATTAAAATTTTTTTAGGATTATTTTTATCTTTTTGTTGGCTTCAAAAAATGTTAATGACATTTTTTAATAGTTTAAGAAGAGGCATTGACACGATTAATAGTTTGAGGACACATTGACAATAAAATGGTAGTTTGAGAGGGTACGTGTATTTTTCTCTATTAAAAAATAATTTATTTTACTTTTTTCTTGAAAGAAATTCATTTTTTCTTTTAAAAAAAATAAAAAAAAAATTATATCACCAATTAGTTTCTCTCTCTCTCAAAACTCTTAATCAAACACAGGCTTGAAGCTCGTCTTTGCGTTTTGCAAGAAAAATTCGAGTTCATGCATGCATTTCCAACTTTGGCTAAGAACAATATCTTTGGAACAAACATGATGGCCTCATGGGTCAATTAATACCTACTCCCTACCCCAAGCTATCTTTTTCCATCACCTTCTTCTCTAATACATGACCTTTATATAATGCTAAAGTATATCTTCTTCCTTTTTTAAAAAAAAAAAACAAAAAACAAAACAAAACCAAGACATGTGTAATTGTTTTTTTTTCTTAACAGTCTAGATTTGATTTTATTCTCCTTTTATCAAAAGAAAAAAACTTTCAATTAAATTTGGACTATTAAAAAATTAAAGCATATGTGTTATAATTTTTTTTACGGCTCTTAAGCCAAATTTGAACTATAATAATGTTTCTTACGGTTTTTTTTTTTTTTTTAATCAAACTAAGCATGTTTAAAATTACGTTGGCTAATAAAACTTTTTTAAAAAATGAAACTTAAAAATATGTTTTTTTTGAAAAATAAATGGCCAATTTTTGTTTGGTATAACTTTTTATGTACTAAAATCATTTTTTAAGTCCTTTAACGCAACTCCCAATAGGCTTAACATTGTTGTTTTTTATAAATAAACATTTTAAGTTTCAAAAGCACTTTTTAAACTTATCCAAAGAGAATAAAAAAAAAAAAAAAAAAAAAAAAAAAAAAAAAAAAAAAAAAATTGGGCTTGAAGCGTGCGGGTGTGTACAGGCGCACGTGTGGGTGTGATAGGTTAGTAGACTCTAGAGAGTAGACAGGATTATTGAAACGTTGATTAAAAAGGGACAAGCGGAGTTTGTAAGCATGCATTTTGTCGTTGTGAGTAATGTTTTTTTAAATTAAAAGCCAATCTTTGGGACCGCTTTGTCGTTGAGAGTTATCCATATGTGATATATGTTAAGACTTAAGATGCTACGTCTATAAAGCGACCACATCAAGACTGTCTTAACGGATGTGGATGGATTTGTCTTAACTAATGCATTTTTAAAAATTTACAAGATTTATTGATTTTTAAATTCTTTAACTTTCTAGCAAAAAAGGAAAGAAAAACAACAGTAATATCATAAATAGACAAATTAAGTACATCGCTCAACAACAATAATATCATAAATACAGTGAGAAATTTTCTCAAGACAAACATGAGGCACACTCAAAGATAAAGCTACATTTGCAAGTCGACGAGCTACATTATTTAGATTACGTTTAACACGATGAACCTTCCGGTTCTTCATATTGTGCAAAACCCTTGTTGTTTCATCAATTAAATGGCCATAAATGCACTAATTACTACCCTCTTTTTCCGGTGCCTGCACTATTTCGAAAGCATCACCATTCACAATAACCTTGTAATAGAAGCCCAACTGTCGGCTAAAGTTTACGACCCTTAAATTCGCCATTGCCTCTACAATCTCATGTACAATGATATTATCCTTATGTTCAAATAAGGTTGATAATGACTCACCTTTGCTATCTCTAATTATAACACCAATACCCATTTTCTTTTTAGTTGTCTCCACGGCTGCATCCCAATTGACCTTAACAAAACCACCCATATGAGCTTTCCACCTTAACTCCTTTTCCACTATTGTTCCTGACAATTTTTGAGAATTTGCATCTTTAAATGCTATAAATGAGTTACATATGATTCTCTCACGTTAATTAAAAAATTATGTGTTTCTTACATGTTAAATAGCATACGACAAATTTATAAACTAAGTTTAAAGAAATTTTTTCGATTCAATTTAAAACCCAAAATGCCGTACAGAAGAAAGATAAATGATACGTCTACAACTTCTGTACAACTCTAACATCTTTTTTTTAAACTAATCATTTGATCTGTTTTCTAACACATGGATCCTACATATCTAATAGTTGATTTTTTTTTTTTTTTTTAATAAAAAAATGTTGTTAAAATTATACCGAAATTATAAAGGTATGATAAATAGACAAGCAAGCAAACGTTGTGGGGGACCTAAGTTGGTTTGGGTTGGTTAAACATTGATCTTGATCTCCTTATTATCGTATTATGATGGTCACTTGATACCTAGCTTTGGCTCCAGCCACCATTTGATGATTTATGTTGAAGGAAGGTAAATTATTTTTTTTTTATTTTTTATTTTTTATTTTTAATTTTTTTGAGGAAGAAGGAAGGTACATTTGGTGCACCAAATTAAAATTCGATATAATTCCATTTCCTCGTACTTTTGTGGGACATTAATTATATTGGAATTTTTCAGTTCCTCGTTAATTAATAATTACCCGGAGTTACCTTCTAAGTTAACCGTGTTTGACCCATTAGGTTCGGTTTAGAACACGTGATTAACAATCAATATGTGGATGACGTGGTAATGCATCGCTCTCATGAAATGGAATCATAAATAAAGATCTTGTCAGCATAGCGGTGAACATATATACTTTTCCTTTGCCATTAGGCCTTCTTTTTATTTTGCCTTAAGTTTTGGGTTAAGATTTAAAGTTGATTTTTATTTTACGGTTAAGATTTAAAGTTGCTATTAGGGCTGTAATTTAGGAAAGTCGAGTATTAAATGTTCAAATTCGATTTGTTTAATTTTTTTGAACACAAGCCGACCTCGAATTTATCAGAGATTGTATAATCTGTTTAAGCTCTGCTACTTAATTTTTTTTTTCGAACTAACTCAAACTTGTTCACGAGCTACTTAATTAATTTAGTCATTCTATATATAAAGTAAATGTTGTGATTGTTTAATTTTTTTTAAAAAAAAATTTATACTAATTATTAATTATTTAAATAGGGTTAAGATTTATTGTTTGAATAATTAGAGAAATTAACTCAAATCTCAAATTATCTAATCTCAATTTTATTTATATATCTATATAGTATACACACACATACACAAATACACAAAATTACTCATATACACATAAATGCACTTATATTTATATTCATACTCACAATTACAATAATTCAACTTCTATTTATTACATTACGAAGAATATATCTTTTTTTTTTTAAAAAAAAAAAAAAAAATACTTAACAATTTTCTCATTACAAAGTTAAAAATAATAAAAATGAAGTTATACGAACCTATATAAATTGAGCCGAACTTAAATTTATACAAGCCTAAATTTTTTGTTCTAGCTCTATTCGTTTAATAAACAAATCGATCCTAAGCCGAGCTAATCCGAGTATATTCACAAGTAGCTTTGCTCGCTTACAACTCTAACTGCTACATCTAACAGTATATATGTAATACCACAAACTTTAAATCTTGATCATACTATCAATTTATTTGAAATTGAGAGAATCTTAATCCTCCCAACTCCTACGCTTACGCTTGTACACTATTATACTTACGGAATGGGTTTTTGAAGATCAACTAAGAAAATTTTCAACAGATGCTCTAAAACTTTTATATTATGTATATTTAGTTAATATGAGACAAAAATCACCTCCAACAGCATGTCTTCAATTTATGTAAATCACATTTTTACTAGAGTGATTGCCAACGTTTGAGCAATAGCCGTAACAAAATTGTCAAATATTTTATTCATTCTTCCTTTATTTTATCTTTTCTCTCATTCTCAACAAAACCGCATTTGAAAAAAAATATGACCGTTTGAAACTTTGAGTGTTGATAAGAATATATATATATATATATATTCCAAAAAGTACGTTTGAGCATTTGCTATGGGGCAGCGGGCAGCCCAAGTCATGGTCCCATGGGCCATACAGTGGTCCGTGAAATTGATATCCACTAGCAAGATGATAAGGTTTTTTTTTTTTTTTTTGTAAGAAAAGGGTTACGTTTGTTTATTTCTAATTTGAGAGGAAAAAAAGAGTGGACGATTTCTTATCATTTATATTATTTTTGCATTGTTAGAGAAATAATCAGCTCCAAAGACACGTGGGCCTAAGGTAGTATCGGGGTTGAGCCCATCGAGTTGACCCGGCCAGATTAGACTTAAGTACAAGACCATCTATTATTTCCAAAAAGCCGCATATCTCGAATATATCAAGATAGACTTCTATCCCATCAAATATGAGATAAGGTATCTAATAGAATGACATTAGCTAAAGAGAGAGAGTGTCATATCCAATTTGGACTCTACTACCCAATTTGAATTCTATGAAGATAAGATTAAAGATTATGTGACTTAGGACTCAGACTCCTAATTAGATTATGCTTCAAGCACTCTAGTAGTTTCATAACTGTGAACTGTGAGTCTATAAATAAGATTACTACGTCAGGAATTTTTAACAGGCAGATTTTCTAAGCTCTAAGATTATTGATACTCTCCATAAAATGAATAATTTGAACTGACTTAGGCATCGGAGTGGGGGTATGGTCGGCACCCCAACGAGCCGTTTATTATTTTGTAAATTACGAGGAGAGCGAATATCAAGGAAGACAATGAATCACAAGACAACACGTCACCGTACCAAAAACTGTAACAACATGCATTGTTTTAGTTTGTTTTGAATATATTATTTTCATATTAACCGATTTAGGGGAATGAATGTTCCGGTTCATTGAATGCATCAAAAGTTCATTGAATGCTTTCAAGTAACCAAGGCAATCTTGAGAGTAGACTCACATACATGGGCCCGGTTTGGCAATTCACTTCTTTTTTTTTTTTTTATTTGAAAAAAAGAAAAAAGTCAAAAGAATTTATTTCATCACATTAGCAAACAATTTTTTTTGACCTTTCACTCATAAAAAATTAAAAAACACATTTTACCTTTACATCAGATTAACCTATTTCTTTCTCATTTATCCTCTCGAAAACATTTGCAAAACACATCATGTATGAAATGGTTATTGAAAAGAAAAATGCTATTTTTACACAATTTCAACAAATATTAGAGAATAGACTCTAAAAGACGTAATTTTTTTTTTTTTTTTTTTTATTTTTCATACTAGTATCTGTTAAAGTGTCCCATATTGCTAAGAGATCCGTCTTGTAGACTTTATAAGTCATAAATACCTCTCCTCTCTCAATGCGTTTTTTGAGAGTGAATAAGGCCCATAGACTTTTACATGGTATCAGAGCAAGTTCCTTGTTTGGCCAAAGATGTCACACGTGAGGTGGCGTGATAAAGTGTCCCACATTGTTAAGAGATCTTTCTTTTGAAAGTGAGTAAGGCCTATAAACTTTTTCAGTATTCGTAGATGTAACAGACGTAAGGTTTATAAAAGGGCACTGAAATTTATCGAAAGGAAAAAACAAAAAAGTTGAATGAATGTGAAAAAGGGAATGAATGGTCCAGTTCACTGAATGTACCAAAAGTTCATTTCATGCTTTCACGGACCACGGGATGCATGGGACTTGGGCTGCCCACCGAGCAAAAACTCAAACGTACTTCTTTGGATCGTATATATACATTCACAAGGTTCTCATGACCTCAAAAAGAGTTGGCAAGTCGTGCTCGTACGTTGTGTTTGAGTTGTGTTAAGCTATGATTATAAAACTATATATATAAAAATTAATCATAATTCGATTCATTTAATTAAATAGGTTAAACTCATTAATCTTAACTTTTTAATTTTTGTATTGTGTTCATATCGAGTTCGCGAGTCTATCTTGTCAAAAATTGCCTGTCATTATATCGTATATCGGGTTTAGTTCGTGTCGAAATATGTGTATAAAACTATATAGGTCAACTATAATTTGACCTATTTAATTAAACGAATTAGACTCCTCAACTATAACCTTTTTAATTTCGTATTGAGATCGTATCGAGTTTTTGTATTGTGTCAAAAATTACCAATCTTACTTCAAATTGAGGAAGAATCAGATTCAATCTCCATGCTTATAACCAACTTACGTATATGGATTCTCTCCAGTTCATTTGAAGTGGAGACTGGAGAGTATCCGATCAATGTAATGTGAAGAGCAAAATTACCTTTTTAAATTTTTTTTTAAATTGAATGAGGAAAAAAGCTACAGGAGATGATCTTCCACACTTCTAAATGAAAGAGAAAATAGGAGATCCTACGAGAATGCTTCTAAAAACAAAATTGGAAGCGGCCCGCTTAGCTAAACAATATGCACAACAATTTGCAGTATAAGACACTTTTCAAAAAAATTTAGCTTTGGAAGGAGGATAAAACTAAACTATTATCATAAATACAATTTGCAAAAGGCCAAGAAGTAAAAAGCGAGGGATTGTTGATGGCAACAAATACTAGAAGAGCATCACCCTAAAAAAAAAACAGTTTTCCACAACCAGAAGAAGCAACCAATCGAGAAGCCAAAATGGCAGCAAAAGCTTTGCCAATAAACGCATCAGTGGAAACCAATTTCTGAGTAACAGCTTGAATGATATTGCCTTGCTCATCGTTGAGCACAGTCGCAGCAACAGCAAAAGTTCCACGGCAACATCGAAATTTGCCTTGAAGCATCCAAAGAGAAGGAAGAGCTGCATAACACCAAGCCTCACGTACAATGCAAGTCCAAAGGGAAAGAAATCTGCTTAATATATAGCTTTCTCATGGGAAGGCTGAATTCTATCATGAATAAGTTTATTCCTTGCCATCCAAATAAAGTCCAAAGTGAGAGAAGCAAAAAGTTAAAATTTCCTAACATCAGAATTAGGAATGCCAAGCAAGACCGCAGGAGAAATAATAGCAAGAATCCAATCAGAGATATGTATGTAAACCAAACCCAAATAATAAATCAATTTCCTAAAATAGTCACGGTTCTTGTTCTTGTAAACTTTATAAGGCTCAAATTCATATTTACCAAGGAAAAAAAAAGAATAGAACAAGAAGCTAAATGATTGTATTATAATTAAAGTATATAAGTTGTTACTAAACTAAAGATTAAGAATAATCATTCCATTCTACCGCATTTTATTTTTAAAAATAGCTATTTATTTTCTTAATGAAATAGTTATTCTGCAAACCAAATAATGCCTTGGTATTGTTGCCGGATGAATGTAATCATTTTTAATTGTGTTCATATGGACTTTCTTGCTTTCCGGGATTGGGGCTTTAGATTTTGTAGGTCAAAGGTGCCATGGTGGCCACCAATTACTTTTAGTTGGTGAGAGTTCTAGGCTTGATTCCCCTTAACGAACCCAAGCCCAAAGAGTTGCCCATCCAATGCGTGACACTTGAGCAGCAACCAAAAGTTCCCCCAACACTTCCTAATTAATCCAGGAATTTGTTGTAGTGCTTCATTTTTGTCCAAATCAGTTTTTAAAAATCGAATGAAAAATTTATAATGTGTATTGCCAGATCAAGATCCCTTACAATTTTAAATAAATTTGAAATTCTCAAATTATGTAAATTTAGGTCGTTTCATGCATCAAACGGCATGAAAAATGCTACATATTAAAAATGTAACAGGTTAACAATGAGAATTGAGTATATTTTTATCATGTTTTTACACTTTATGTCGTATAAAAGTTTTGAGCAAAAAACTGTCTTTAGTAAAGAATAAGAGTCTTTAAAAGTGAAGAAAAAAAAGCCTTTTGGAATGATTTTTTTTTTTAGTTGCCTCGATAACATATTAACATGTCATATCTTTAATATGTAGCATTTTTCATGTCATTTGATGTAAAAAAATGGCTTGAATTTACATAATTTGAAAATTTCAAATTTCTTTAAAATTTTAGAAGATCTTAATCCGTATTGCATACGATGATTAGTATTATAAAATAAATATATTACACTGGATAGTTGTTTAAAAGGGAAAATTACACTTAGCCTCCTCATACTTGCACCAAAATGAAATATCCCCTCAAATTTTAAAAAGTTGCAATTGACCCCCCCCCCCCCCCCCCCAATCTAACTCTTCCAACAATTTTTTTAAAAAAATAACAGTAATCTAACGGCATAATTGTATTTTCACAATAAAAATACTCTTATATCACATTATTTTTTTATTAAAAAAAAAAAAATCTAAAAAAGAAACCATTGTGGGAATAAACCCATGGCCAGGGATTTTTTTTTTTTCGTTTTTAATCTAAGGGCATAATTGTATTTTTAACAGTAATGATAGGAGTATAATGAACATTTGACCAATTTTCAAACAGGTTTAACAAAAATGAAAAACTTTACTTACCCATGAACGTACTACCAAGCAATTTTCAATGTCCCCTTAAAACTTTATTGTGGGTTCTAATCTTTCAACACCTTTCAATTACCCTGCTACCATTTTAATTTTTAGTTAAAAACTTTTATATATATGGGTGTTTTCAGTGTGAATATTAATTCTACCTTTGTTGACTTTCCATCTACTAAGAACATTGTTTGTGCTTTATTTCATATCTGGGAAACACATGTTTTGAATTAAACCACTGATCGAATATTGTTCGTGCTTTGGGATGAAACCACTGTGAAACGTACCCATCAGATGAGAGGTTGGGAGGAGGAACACAGTGGTCAGCCGTATGGTTGGCCGCCGAGATAAAGCCATAGAGGAGGATCGGTGGCCGAGCACCGTGCTGGGTGCTCGGCTGCAGGCCTCATTTGATGCTCAGATCATAGGGCCATGAGTTGTGCTGAAGTGCTAGAAAGCAACTTGCATGTTATCCATCGTTTTATGGAGCAATTAGCCCTTTGTTTAACTGTCGTCAAAGAAGAAAGCAGTGATCGCCGACTGGATGTTTGGCTAATAGATGGCGACGATCGAGAAGGGCTAGTGGCTGGTCAGCCGCTCGCTCGTGTCAACGCTCAATCAACGCTTATACGAGCGCCCGTGCTATTGTCGCTTGTTCGAATTCCCCATCGACCGGCCATGGCGGCGCACCAGCTTCTTGACGTCGTCTAGCCGTCTAGGCATTCACCGATGGTGGCTAGCTGGTTGGGTGCCATCACCAATGCTGCTGTGAATGGTCAGTTCCTTATAGTCTAAGACTCAAACTTGTTACAATCATGCACGTACATATTTGGATACAGTAAAAAGGTTTTTAAATGTTATACCAATGTTACCACTTCTATTTGTTATTTTCTTTTCTTTTCTTTTCTTTTTTTCAAAAGAAAAAATAAATAAATATTTACGGAGTAGCAAGTTGATGTTGCAGCTCCTTCAACGTAAGGTTGTATAATATTCTGTCAAGCTTCCACTTGAACAATTTTGGATCAGGATTTCTTACGATTTTAAAAAAAAATTGAAATTCTCAAATTATATGAATTTAAGTCATTTTATAATCGAATGGCATAAAAAATGCTACATATTAAAAATGTGACATATTAACAATCGGATCCCCTACAATTTCAAAAAAAAAAATTAAGATTCTCAAATTATGTGAATTTAGGTTGTTTTAGTTTCATGCATCGAACGGCATGAAAAATGCTACATATTAAAAATGTAACATGTTAACAATTATAATTGAGTATATTTTTATAATGTTCTTACACTTTATGTCGTATAAAAGCTTTGAGCAAAAATCTGTATTTTGGTTTAGTAAAGAAGAAGTGTCTCTTCAAAAGTGAAAAAAAAACCTTTTGGAATATATATATTTTTTTTTTGGTTGCCTCGATAACATGTCATATTTTTAATATGCAACATTTTTCACGTCATTCGATGTAAAAAACGGCTTGAATTCACATAATTTAAAAATCTCAAATTTCTTTAAAATTGTAGAGGATCCTAATTACCGAACAATTTCTCCCGTAAGCTCATATACCTTTATGACTCTTGAGTAATGATTCACCACCACTCAAAAATACAACTTTTCACCACCTTGTCTATATGGCAAGATAATCCCCTCTACCTTTTGAGTTTTTTTATTTATTTTTAAGTGAATGAATACCTTGCCACATAAACAATATAGTAAAAAATGATATCTTTTTGAATAGTGTTATAAATCATTACTCATAACTCTTTGCCCACGTGAACGTGTCAGTTGATACGAATTTCTCTGCGAGGAATGTATACTCTTTGCTCATTCAACATATTTCAGTTGAATTATTCATGAAATTGCTATTTCAAGGTGATTCCGCTGACAATATCAGAAAACAAAATTACAACTAGAACAATATATTTAGAACAACCGGAACAAAATTACTTTATATATATATATATAAATATATATATATATATATAGTCACAAATTTCTTACAAACAAATGGATTGGTAGGAATTTCTGTCCAAAGTAAAATGGGTTGAATATTTAGAATTTTTTTGGATAAAGATCATTTTCAAAGAAAGAAATTGTAGATTATCAAATTATGTGAATTCAGTCTGTTTCTTGCATCGAAGTAAAAAATACTAACATGTTACCGAGATGAGAATTAAGTATATTTCTATGGGTTTTATATATGTTGCAAAAAAACTTTGATAAAAGAATATATTTTTTGGTTCATTAAAAAAGAAGCATATCTTTAAAAGTGAAGAAAACACTTTTTGAAAGGAAATTTTTATTTTTATTTTTTTTTACATGTCCACACAAGAAGGGGAGGGGGATTCGAACAAGCTAGTAACCTCCACTTCATGTCACATTTTTAATAAATAACATTTTTTAAACCGTTCTATATATGAAAAAAAAAAAATTGGCTTAAATTCACCTAATTTCAAAATCCACCGTTTCTATAAAATGACAATGAATTGAGATCCATTATTTTCACTATTGGTCGAGGCTAGGGATGTAAATAAACCAGTCCATTCGACAACCCGCTCGGTTTAGCCCGATTCGAACTCGAGCTCAATACTGTAAAAACTCGATCGTTACTATAGAAACCCGCTAGATTAGTAATGATGCATACCCGACTTGCTCGACAAAACTCGATAGGAGCTTGCGAGCTCACCTCGTTTACAACTCGACTGGATGCTCGCCCGGCTCATTAGTCCGACTCGTTAGCTCGTTCATATCTTTTATATATATATTAGTAAATAGTAAATATAGTATAATATATATATATAGTATTACATATTAATTATAATACTTTGATAACAATATTTAGTATGTTAAATTTGCATATTAAGTTATTAATAGTTAGCATATAACAATATAACAATATTAAATAGTTAGCGCATATATATATACATATATATCACATCACATATGGTTAACAATAGTTATATATTATACTTATATTATAATTACTTAGTTATATTGAATATATTAGATTTACTACTTGCATTGTTCACATTATGCATATACTATAGTTTATACTCTCCAGTTATATATAATAACATATTGTTAATTTGTTAATTATAGATTATAGTTATGTACTATATTTTATAATATATATGTCTTATATAATTACATATTATATATTTATGTTATTAATGGGATTTGATTCCTACACAACACCACTACAACAAGTGCACAACACCCCCTCACATGGGGATGGGCCCCACACAATTTATACTCGCCCGAATTTTAAACGAGCCAAGCTTGAACATGCAATTTATAACTCGGATTGAATTCGAGCTTGACTATTTAGGCTCGACTCATAAATGGGCCAGCTTTGAAATCTTCAAACTTGGCTCGGCTCGATTACATCCCTAGTCGAAGCTATCCTTTTTTCTTTTTCTTTTTTTTAATTTTTTTTTTTATTTTTAAACGAGAAGCATGTGCACCATCAATTACTAAACAAAGCCATAAGGCATTACGTAGATAGATAAGGGGTACAAGCCACCCCTACATCCATAGTCAGAAACAAGCCTGACAAATTTTTGTAAATATAGTATAATATATATATATATATTATTAAATAGTAAATATAGTATAATATATATAGTATTACATATTAATTATAATACTTTGATAACAGTATTTAGTATGTTAAATTTACATATTAAGTTATTAATAGTTAGCATATAACAATATTAAATAGTTAGCGCATATATATATATAAACACATATATCACATCACACATGGCTAACAATAGTTATATATTATAATTATATTATAGTTACTTAGTTATATTGAATAAATTAGACTTACTACTTGCATTGTTCACATTATACATATACCATAGTTTATACTCTCTAGTTATATATAATAACATATTGTTAATTTGTTAATTATAAATTATAGTTATGTACTATATTTTATAATATATGTCTTATATAGTTACGTATTATATATTTATGTTATTAATAAATACATAGAGGTTATTCATAAACTTGGGCTTGAATTCTGCTTTGATCACTCATTGAAAAATTTAATAGTATACATCGAGTTCTAGTTGAGCCGAGCTTGTCGAGTAACCCGGCTCGGCTCGAATGTCATTTTTAACGAACTTGAACTTGAGCTCGAGCTCGCCCGAATTTTAAACGAGCCAAGCTTGAACATGCAATTTATAACTCGGATTGAATTCGAGCTTGACTATTTAGGCTCGACTCATAAATAGGCCAGCTTTGAAATCTTCAAACTTGGCTCGGCTCGATTACATCCCTAGTCGGGGCTGTCCTTTTTTTTCTTTTTCTTTTTTTTTTTTTAACGAGAAGCATGTGCACCATCAATTACTAAACAAAGTCATAAGGCATTACATAGATAGATAAGGGGTACAAGCCACCCCTACATCCATAGTCAGAAACAAGCCTGACAAAGCAGCTGCCTAAGCAATACACAAATATTACAAAAACACCGTTTAGAGTCTCTCTTTACAAATAAGTCCAGTAAATATTTATGTATTACAAAGACACACTGTGAATCACAAAGAAAACTAGAGAAACGCGTGAACACGGCTAGGAAACGCGTATTACAAAGTCTAGGTGACGACAATGAACACGGCTAGGAAATGCGTGTCTTGAGAAAACTAATGGAGAAACGTAGATTTGATGAAGGATACTGTGGCTCATTTGGAAATCCACCATAGACACAAGGAGGACGGCCGATCTCCAAAACCGACGCTAAACATGAAGCCTTCCTGTCATAACACAAGGAAAAAGAAAAAACAACAAAAGCAAAACTCCTCAACTCATAAGGATTAGAAGACAAAACCTTCAACGGAGACAAGCCTAGGAGGAACAAACTCCCTGCCTTAATGGCGGGAGAAGAAAACCTACACTCTAATGATAAAAACCATGGAGGGGCAAAAAAGCCTCCTAAGAAGCTAGGAGGACCAAAAGATCGGGAGGAGGGAAGCGAGAACCTCCTTCTCCTGACGAGAAACACTATTCACCAAAGGACTTTCTCACTTTAGAAGAGACCTCTCGGTCGTTTTTCTTGCTTGGTCGGGGCTGTCCTAATCGCCCAACTATATTAAGGAAAAAGAGGGATCGGCATTAAATGTTGAAGCGGAAGGGTAAATGTCGTCCCCAACACATTACCGGAGTCGATCAAGAGGGTGCTTAATTGGCAGGCAAAATTGGCATGGTCCAAGTTTTACCGTGACCTCCAAAACCATGGCGCTCCACACAAATTACAAAAATTGGGACTAATTTAATGTCATGCACGTGGCACCGACAATAATCAGCTCAGCCTCAAGGGTGGGTTTGAATTTGAAACGTCAGAATTAATTTCATTTTCGCAAAGTCAGAGTGACTTTAGAAAACAGTAATGCCTCATTAATCAATTCTCATCCCACTATTTGGTTGAGTTGATGTGACAATATTCATTAGCTATTGTATTAGTCTTTACTAAAAAAAATAAAAAAGTTTAAGAGCCGATGGACGTTATTGTATCAATCTAATTGGATGTGCGTTGAGTATTCGGAATTATTCTTTCTAGTAATACTATTTAATATACTATTATACGACTGTCATACAATTGAGATGAAATAATATGATAGTGAAAATCGGCAGGATCATCTAGAGCTTGTAGAAAGAAAAAAAATTAAATGCTGATTTCACTGTCACGTTAACTCAATTTATCTTTTTTGAAGACATATAGTAGATTGTTTTACGAATACTATATAATTGAAATAATTGATTAGTATCAATTTAAAAACTGATTTTTACTATCACGTTATCGGTCCTAAATAATACATACTAAAGCCATACTCTTCTAGAAATTATTGAAAGATTGCATGGTCAAACAAAAAGGAAAACTTAAAAAAGTCATTAAATTAAAAAAAAAAAAAAAAAAAAAAAAAAAAAAAAAAAGAAAGAAAAAGTAAATAAGTAAGACAATAGACTAGGTCCCTTTATCTTGAGAAACAAGAAAGAAGCCCAACATGGTCAGAAAGAAGAGTAAAGCCCAATATAGTAGTGTAAATAGAAATAACAAAGAAAATAAACAAAAAGCACAAAAAGGAGGTCGTAGAAAGTCAAGCTATTTTGGGCCGCCACCAACTTCATAATAAATAAATAAACCCTTCAACAGCAAAAGTCCTCTGTATTGCTTACTCAGAGGGTTTGTTTGCGTGTCTGAGTTTTTTTCTTCATCTGACTCCTCCTGTGTCTGTCAGTCTTTACGTGTTGGGTCGCCATGGGAAGAGCTCCATGTTGTGACAAAGCTAACGTGAAGCGAGGGCCATGGTCTCCAGAAGAAGATGCAACTCTCAAGAGCTATCTTGAGACTCACGGCACTGGTGGAAATTGGATGGCTTTGCCCGGAAAAGCTGGTCTCTCTCTCTCTCTCTCTCTCTGCGATTATTCTTTTATGCTACTCATTTCAATAAAATGTGCTTGATGTTTCTCACTTCTCGATCTCTTTCAACTCAAAAGAGGAAGATCATGAAAGTAAGAGGTTTTCTTTGTTTTAATGCCAATTTGTTTTCTGCTTTTTAACTCAAAATTAAAAGGTAGTCATGAAATGAGACCATGAGCTGCTTATTTGGTTTTTATCTCATGACGGGTTTATATATATTCAACTCAGAAGTGGAATAATAAATGTAAGGTTGTAAATTTAACAATAGGAGTTCATGTTCTTCATTTCTGCAATTTCAGATCAAAATAAAAGAAAATAAAAAACAAGAAAGACATCTTTTTTGTAAGCTTTTAAGCTAATTTGTCCAATTAATACCTCCATTTCCTCAATTTCCTTAATTTTCGTTGTTTTCCATCATCTTCCATTGCCTTTCAATTTCCCAAAATAAATTTCTATCGCCAAATATTAATGTTTCTAATGAAATACCTAGCTCTCTTTTTATTTATTTATTTATTTATTGTTGCTATGTCAGTCTCAGCTAACAAGTCATTTAATTACTATATATCTCAATTTACAGGCCTGAGGAGATGTGGTAAAAGTTGCCGTTTACGATGGCTTAATTATCTTAGACCAGACATCAAGCATGGAGGTTTTACTGAAGAGGAAGACAACATTATTTTCACCCTCTACTGCCAAATGGGCAGCAGGTAAATAAGTTCATATATAATTAACAGTTCTAATTGTATATTTTGTTACTTTCATATATATTTTGCCACTTGTGATGCTGGTTAGATGGTCTGTGATTGCATCTAAACTACCTGGAAGAACAGACAATGATGTGAAGAACTATTGGAACACCAAATTGAAGAAGAAGTTATGGGCAGGAAATGTGAGCGACACAACAAAGAGTGACAAAATCTCTGCCAATCAGAATCCCAACCTTCTTGGCTCAACACCCTCACTGCATTGTGTCTCAAAAGCTGAAACTCATAGTTTTGGTATTTCAGCTCTCCAAACTCAAAATCCTGCTGATGTTGCTTCTGGGTTAATGTCTGCAAATTCTCACGGCCTGAATTCAGATCCAATTCAGTTATATTGCTCCGGGCTGATAGATGTTTTGGAATTTGGTTCAAGTTCAAAGAACATTTGCATTGTTTCATCGTCTCAAGAAAACTTGGGCATCTCAAATTTGCAGTGTCTCCCAGTGGCTGGAAATGACGAGGTCGAAGATTCCGAGGTTTTAATGGATTTTGGCTTCGGATCTCCTTATGGTGTTGGCAATGGCCTATGTTTTCAAGAGAAAGCTAGTGGAGCTGCTCCACCTTGCTATCCAAATTTGGCTGATTTGACACATGCTGATATTAAGCCACAAGGACTTGATCGAAGTGTTATAGACCAATATTGAAAAGAGAAAAAGGCCAAGAAAAAGCTCGTGAAAGTTTCTCTTCAAAATATTGCAATTAAACACAGATGTACATAGCAATTAATTAAGTCGAGTTTGAGGAGCATGTAATTTAAATCAAATTTGTAAGTAAATGAGTAAGAGCAGAAACAATTGAATTTGTTTTTGTGTTGTGTGTTACGATTGTAAGTGTTTTTTTTTTGCATTAAATATAATCTTAATCACGTTTACATATGTAAGCTATCTTTGGTACTCTTTTCTTGCCGGCCGGTTTTTAACAATAAGTTTTACTTAAAGTTTATATCATTTATGTTATGATCCTATGTGTCCACATGGATTAAGTCTAATCTAAACCTTCCCTTGCAAATTTGTTTTCAATGTAAGTTCTACCTAAAATTTGTATCATTTGGTATTAGAGACAGACTCCACGTCGGGTATGAAATCGGATGCGCGCAGCTTATCGATCAATATATAGGATTGAATGGGTAATATATGATTTTTTGTCGAGTTACGAAATGGGCGACTTATAAGCTGGATTAAAATATTTTGATATTATGTATAGGCATAATATGAAGTCATTAAATACTGATAAATTAGTAAATCAGTAACCGTCGGCTGCAAAAAGTAATATGTTACGATCTTAATTGTCGGTTTTTAAGAATATTAAGTCTAATACTAATTAACCTAATGGATATAATGCTCCTTGGTGTGTTGGGAGGGGAGGGTTGGTCCAAGGACATTGGCACGGTGGGGTCATGGAGATTTGGTTTATTTACTTTGTCTAAGGGCGATGGACATGAACGTCAGGAGATGCCATCAGTGTGTCTGCCTATTTCTTGCTGGCCACTGATCACGAAAGTTGCATGGAGCTCTGGCTAATTCAAAGCTCAACATTACAAATACATCCATCAAACATAAATAACCATAAAAGATTCCCACTCTCTCTCTTTCTCTGCTAGTCTGCTTCATAATGATATTTGAATAGTCACAACACAACTATTCATCTTTTTCGGTATCCGGTCTATAAACTTAACTCATTTGAAATTAGGAAACATTATCTTCATTGTGATATTTCACTATTTGTATTGGAAAAACTTAACTTTTATCTTTTATCATTTTTATAATTAAGTATTCAAATTTTAAAAAATGTTAATTTGGGTATTCATATTTCAACTTCAACCCTCGGGTACAATTTTCTGTAAAATTCTATCAAAATTTTAAAAAAAAAGAAAAAAAAAATTGTAAGGATTAGGTGTTGGTTAGAATTTAACGGAATTTACAAAAATACCTATGCCTAAATCTTTGAAAAGTTTTATAAATTTTTTTTTAATTAAAAAAAAAAACATTGGTGTTTTGAAAATTTTGATAGAATTTAACGGAAAATTCTAATGAATGGTTGAAATTGAAAAAAAAAAAAAAAATTGAAAGATGAATACCCTAAATTTATATTTTTTTTTTTAAGTTTTAGTACTTAATTGTAAAAGTGACAAAAGATCAGAAATTATAAGTGAAGTTTTGTTTATAAACTGTGTTAAGAAAAAATTCTTTCAATCTAATCTGAGAATTAAAAATGTATATAAGAATTATATGCATTTTAAACACATATCAGTTTATTAGACGGGACTGGAAGAATTTCTTTCGACTCAATTTAGAAGAAAAGTTTGTCGATTCCTAGATGTAATTATACTCGTATATTCATCATCACAAGTTGTCTGCCTATTCTTCATCAACTTTAACGTTGAGATACTGTTGGTGATATTTCTTTTGCTGTATGGTTCCCACTCATTAAGAATATGTGTTGATCGAATGGAAACATGTTATGAAGAAACAAGGTTTTTTCCTTTCAAACTCACGAGAAATTTTGTGTGTGTGAGACGTAGCATCAATTGTTAATGGTTTTTACATGTGATGATGCTTGTAGTCAAAAGTATCACTTGGAATGTATGATTAAACTTTTTTTATCATTTCCATAATTCCACCAAAGAAATAGAGAGTCCACCAAAGAAATAGAGAGTCTGCGTCCACTGTAGTACCACCGTTTCAGTGGTTGGGCCCGAAACTAGTCACCTAGATTCTAGTAGAATGGCCGGAACTGTAACGGGCTGGATGGAGAGCAGTTGGACAACCGCAGAACCACTGGTTGACCTGAAGCAGACTGGATGGGCAGCGTGGCTGATGACACGAAATGGTCGGGCATGTAACGCCAGAAACAGACGAATTTTGCAAAGGGATTTGCTGGTGTGTTTGGATTGATCTGGGTTGATTTTAATTTGGATTTTTGATTGGTATGTTGTTGCTGAACTCGTTTGGGTGTGATTGAGTTGGAATGGTCGTGCTGTAACAGTACAAAAAAGAAAGGCCGCGACTAAGATGTTCGACAGACTCTCTGAGAAGCAGTGGGTGGAGAGGAAGAACAGCGTTGGTTGTTTTAGGTTTTTGATACCATATAGAGTTTCATAGTAAACTGGAAAACATAAAAAGAAGAATAATACTAAAAGGAAAACTCGTCATCTTCTTGATTCTTCTCAAAATTGATGTGACTTTTACGATCATCATTAAATGTGTGACAAATCACTATTAGATTTTGATCGAATGATAATTTTAAGTTACATCAATTTTTGAAGGATTTAAGAAGGATCCGGCATCCGGGTCCTCCTTATAGCATTATTGTTTTTTTTAATATTTGATTTGATTACAAAGCTCTATTTATAAAGCTTTAAAGGTGATTAGAATAATTTCAAATACAAGAATTTTTACCCTTATCAAAGCAATTCTGACTTCATGTAGGCGAGTTGCAACCTACAATAAGATAGTCATAGATACTAAAAGTCTTACATTGGTTTTTAACTCAGCGGTGAGACTATACTATATAAGTGATTTTAGAGAGCGTTCCAATTTAACTATTCATTTTAAAGTGATAACGCAGATATGACTAATGTATTTTTCAGATGTTTACACCGTAACTAGACGACAAAACAACTAAAAGATTGCCGAAGAACTCCCCTCCACTACCCAACTGTTGGGACAATATTGATTATGAAAGGTCATGTGAGGTGAGGGCAAAAGGTTTGCCCAATACGATTTACATAGTTTGGCCTGAAGTCAGGACCACAGTCATCCTGACACAAGCTTCCCTCTTCTGTGAACTTTCCTCAATACCATAATAATATCATTAATTAGCATTAATAAATTGTGAGAGGCCCATGCTTAATTAATTGATTACTTGACTAAATATTGTCATAGATATTTTATTCCAGCAGTTCATAAGGATTTTGTTGAAATAAATAATCCAAAGCCATGCAGGCCCAGGGTTGGAAAATAGGGGTTTCTTAATTGAGCGATGCCTTGAATGAATAGAATCAAAGGACTCCCAAGCTGGGCAGACATTTTGTTTTCTCTCATGTTTGCACATTGGCCTGTAGACTTTTGCATCATAATTGTCCTCCTTCCAGTTCTTTGTGGCATTACGTGCGGATGAAGATTCCTTTCTTGCAGACCACTATATCAACACAATAAGACAAACACGGCCTTGCTTATAGAAAGACTAAATTGCCTCTTAAAAGTTAAAAGCACTCACTTTTATTTTGGCCAATTTTTTTTTTATATATATATATATAAGCTCTTTATCCTGTTAGAGCACTTAAAATGAACTCTATTTGTTAGGGATAAAATCAACCCTAGAGACACGTGGATCCAATGACATCTCGGAGTTATGTCTCGGCTACTTGTTCCGCGTGGTTCCATCCAGTGAAGGGAAGGTCGTTTAGGTCCGAAGACATCTCGGAGATATGACGATGTCTCGGTCTTAACATTCCAGGTTACGGTATATAAAATATCCCGTGATCTCCCAGCCAAGATGGAGTGAACATATCTCGGATATTTGTGCCTCGGAGTAATAACACCTCGGTATGATATCGAGTCGGTGCGGTATCTTCTCGGGGTGATATCCATTGGATGAGTCAACATCTCAGAGTATAAACATCTCGGACTTACACAACCCTGTTATGGTGAGGATATATCCCGAGATCTCCAGGTAAGAGCGGAAACGTCTCGGATATCATCACCTCGGAGGTCAGCTGAAATGTGCTACAGTCTCCTAAGAAGGTGCCATCCGCCATACCCGTCTCAGAATTCGATAAGGATAGAATCCCAGGAGATCAGGGATAAACTACAGATCCATGATTTATGGGATAAGATGGTTATTGACATGGAATCGAATTTAAAGAAGTACAAACGCAACCAACTGCGGATTCAACACTCCTACTCAAATTCCCAGAAGATATGATTAAAACTCAAACCAGGCTAGGACTCAAACTCCTAATCCAACTCAATGTCAAGAAGGTCTGGCCTATAAATAAAGACCGTCACACCAGGTATAAAGACACGAATTCTCTAAGCTCTTGAGATTAAGATTAAGAATTCTCTACAGAAAACTTTTTAGACTGACTTAGGCATCGGAGTGGGCGTGGTCGGCACCCCCGACGAGTTGTTTGTTCCTTTTTGTAGGGTCAAAGTGTTCGGTAGCAGCGAATCCTTAGGCGACACGTCACCATACCGGAAACTGTACCAACAGTTTGGCGCCGTCTGTGGGAACGATCAATTGTTCTTACAAAAAAACAAATCCGCAATGGTGACGACGAGACGTTCCAAATCGATCTTAAACGAAGTGCCGCCAACCAGCCGAGACGATGCTCGTGGAGAAGCAGAATCTGCGGATCCAGAGGCCCGGATAACCCAACTGAGTCAACAGTTAGCCCAGGCGCAGAAGAATGTGGAGGATTTGTTGGCTCAGAACGCTGTGCTCCTAGCCGCACGAACTCCGCCGCCCAATCATGATGTAGCCGATGGGACAAACCACGAAGGTTCAGGAGAGAGAAACTGGCGGAACGAGAATCATGACGGGCGGAACGAGAATCATGACGGGCGGAACGAGAATCATGACGGGCGGAACGAGAATCATGACGGGCGGAACGAGAACCATGAAGAGAGAGCCGGGCGGAACGAGAACCATGGAGAGAGAGCCGGGCGGAACGAGAATCGTGGAGAGCCCATCAATCCGGTTCCACCCACGGAGGCAGAAAGGAGGTTGCAGAAGATGGTTCAGGATCTGGGCGCGAAATATGATATGCTGTCAAAGACGATTGACCAGAGGCGTGATGGGAATGAGTCCCTTGTTGACAACCTCTTCCAGCACAAGGAGTCCATATTCACCGAAGAAGTGTCCAACTGCGACTTACCTGGAAGATTCAAGGTACCTGACATTCCTGTCTTCTCAGGCAGCGAAGATCCAGTGGAGCATCTGGACAATTTCAGGTCCCATGTCTCCCTGCACAAGACACCAGATGCTGTGGCATGCCGAGCTTTTCCTCTCACCCTGTCAGGAAAAGCCCGAGACTGGCTCAGGAATCTCGCACCAAGGTCGATTGATTGCTTCGACACCCTTGGACGAAAATTCCTGGCCCAGTTCGTATCCGGGAGAGCTAGAAGGAAACCCCGAGGGTACTTACTCTCTGTGCAGCAGGGACCAAATGAGTCTCTAAAAGACTATCTGTGGAGGTTCAACCAGGAGAAGCTGAACACAGAGAGTGCACCAGACGACTTCATTTACGGTGCAATTTTTCAAGGCTTGAAAAAAGATGGACCTCTGATGGCGGAATTGGCATTGAAACCGCCGAAAGATCTTCAAACCTTTATGGTGAAGATGGACAGGTACATCAACCAGGAAGAAACGCTCCGAGCCCTCCTCAGTAATTCCCAGCAACAACAGCAGCCGTCCACCGAGAAGCCTAAGAAAAAGAAGAATCCTGAGCCCGTACAGGATGCTGGTCCCGCAGAATATAAGAAGGTGAAGAAAAATTTCGGAGATTATAAGTGGACACCGTTGAACACCTCCATCACCGAGGTGCTCATGGAACTCAAGAAAGATCCGAATTACCAGAAACCGAGACCCATTCAAGGAAATCCCCCTCCGTACTTGGCTCACAAGTACTGCGCCTTCCACGATTCACACAGTCATCTGACCGAGCAGTGTGTTTCATTGAGGCAGTTGATCGAGAAATTCATTGAGAATGGGAAGCTAGTCCGATTCCTCGCCAATGAGAGGAATCAACAGGAGCGAGATCACTATCCGAGGCCTAGGAGGGAAGAAGATCGGGATAATAGAAGAAACTATCAACCGAGACAAGATGAAAGAAGAGAAAGAAGCCGAGAGCCAGCACCTCGGCCTCGGAGGGATGAAAGAAGGGAGAGAAGTAGAAGCAGGCCTCGGGGGGCACAGCAAGGCAATATCCCTATCATCCACACCATCTCGGGAGGATTCGGAGGAGGAGGCGAGTCCAACTCGGCTCGGAAAGCATACGCCAGGCAGCTCGATGATTTCGAAGTTTACTCCGTCCAGAGGCCCCCAAAGTCTCGGAAGTATAACCTTCTGGTTATAGGGTTTTCTGATGATGATTATGCTGGAGTCTCGCTTCCGCACACAGACGCCCTTGTGGTCACCTTGACCATAGCAAACTATCAGACCCGGCGGATCCTCATTGACACTGGGAGCTCGGCTGATATTCTGTTTAAATCAGCTTTCGATCACATGGGTGTTCCAGTAGAGAAGTTGGTTCCGGTCTCGTGCCAGCTACAGGGTTTTGCCGGAGAGAAGGTGTTGCCTCTCGGTTCTATCGATTTACCTGTGACAGCCGGGACTTATCCAAGGCAAAAAGTCATTATGGTGAAATTCCTAATAGTTGATAAGGTCTCGGCCTACAATGCAATTATAGGACGTACGGCTCTCAACGATTTCAAAGCGGTGACTTCAACACCACATCTCAGCATGAAGTTTCCAACAGAAGAAGGAGTTGGAGAGGTAAAAGGAGACCAGAAGGAGGCTAGGAGATGCTACAATCTGTCCTTGAAAGATACCCCGAGGCAGCACGGTCGGGGGGAGAAAACTAAGGAGGATGGAAAATAGCAATCACCGTTGGGGGAGCCTGTGGAAGCCTTGGAGGAGTTCGAGATAGGCGACTCGGGAAACAAAATTCATATAGGCTCACAACTCCCTCAACCCCTGAAGGAAGATCTGGTGGCGTTCTTGAGGCGCAACAAAGATGTATTTGCCTGGAGCCATGAATACATGCCGGGGATTGATCCCTCGGTTATAGTCCATAAGCTGAATGTGGACCCAAACTATCGCCCTGTGAAGCAGAGAAGAAGAGCTTTTGCTGCCGAACGAAACATGGCAGTTGCTGAAGAAGTAGAGAAGTTGCTGAAAGCTGGATTCATCCGAGAGGTGGATTATCCCGAGTGGCTGGCCAATGTAGTGCTGGTAAAGAAGTCTAACGGGAAGTGGAGGATGTGCGTAGATTTCACCGACCTGAATAAAGCATGTCCGAAGGATAGCTTTCCCCTGCCTCGGATTGATTTATTGGTGGATTCGACGGCCGGGCATGAGCTCTTGAGCTTCATGGATGCCTTCTCGGGGTACAATCAGATCTGCATGGAAGAAACAGACCAGGAGAAAACTGCTTTCATCACAGACCGAGGACTTTACTGCTATAAGATGATGCCCTTCGGATTGAAGAATGCTGGAGCCACATATCAACGACTGGTGAACCGGATGTTTCAAAGTCAAATTGGCCGAAACGTTGAGGCATACGTAGATGACCTACTGGTTAAGAGTGTTCGGGAAAACAAACACATAGAAGACCTCCGAGAAACTTTTCGGACTCTAAGAAAATACAACATGAAGCTCAACCCTGCAAAGTGCGCTTTCGGAGTTTCTTCAGGCAAGTTCCTGGGGTTTATGGTGTCACAAAGGGGCATTGAAGCTAATCCAGAGAAGGTCAGAGCTGTCCTCGAGATGGAGGCCCCGAGAACAACAAAACAACTTCAACGACTAACAGGGAGAATTGCGGCCTTGAACCGTTTCATATCACGGTCGACAGATAAGTGCCTTCCCTTCTTTAAAATTTTACGAAAAGCATTTATATGGAGTGAGGAGTGTGAGGAAGCTTTCGGAAAATTGAAGGAATATCTGGCCAACCCACCACTGTTGAGCTGCCCAACCGAAGGGGAGATTCTCTATCTCTATCTGGCAGTCTCTCCCTCAGCAGTAAGCTCGGTGCTAGTCCGAGAAGATTCAGGGGTTCAGAAACCGGTCTACTTTACAAGCAAAGCACTTCATGGTGCGGAGGGGAGGTACCCTCGGATCGAGAAGTTGGCGTTCGCTTTAATCATTTCAGCCAGAAGATTGAGGCCATACTTTCAAGCTCACGCTATCCGAGTTTTAACCGAGTATCCAATGAAGAAGGTGTTGCAAAAGCCTGACCTCTCGGGAAGATTAGTCAACTGGGCGGTGGAACTCGGACAATTTGATATCGAGTTTCATCCTCGGACGGCTATCAAAGGACAGGCTCTAGCAGATTTCCTGGTAGAATTCTGTAACATTCCTGAAGCAGAAGAACTTCCTAAGGAGTCAACCTGGGTTGTGTTTGTAGATGGCTCCTCTACACAGAGCAGAAGCGGAGTAGGAGTCCTCCTCAGGAATCCCGAAGGGCAAGAGTTCGGTTTTGCTGTGAAACTGGACTTCGTTACAACAAACAATGAAGCTGAGTACGAAGCGGTGATAGCAGGATTGGCATTATCCCGAGAGATGGGGGCAACCAATGTCGAAATCCGGAGTGACTCTCAGGTGGTCGTAGGCCAAGTCCAAGGGCAATTCGAAGCACAAGAAGATAGAATGGCCAGGTATTTGGAAGAAGTACGGAGATTCCAGTCCTATTTTGAAAGGTTTGTCATCACAAAAATACCTCGGGAGGAAAACATTCGAGCTGATGAATTCTCAAAGATCGCGTCGGGAACAGAGGAAGAGATGGAAGCATCAAGAAGGCAAATTATTGTTCTGACCGAGCCTTCAATAGGTCCGAGGACCAAGGTTATGGAAGTAGACTCAGCACCGGAGGAGCCAGAGTGGGCTAGGGACATTATCCAGTTCCTTAGACATGGGCTGTTGCCCGAAGATAAGGTTGCAGCTCGGAGGGTGAAGATACAAGTAGCACGGTTTTGCCTTCTCGGGGAGACACTGTACAAAAGGGGATATTCCGAACCCCTTCTCAAATGCCTCTCCAAGGCCGAGTCGAATTATGTCCTCAGGGAAATTCATGAAGGAGTGTGCGGAGACCACTCAGGAGGAAGGATGCTGGCGCAAAAAACCATCCGAGCGGGTTACTATTGGCCCACGATCAAAAAAGACTCCGCTCTTCTTGTCAAAGCCTGTGATAAATGCCAGAGATTCGCAAGAATCATGAAAGCAAGTCCCGAGAAGCTCATCCCCCTCACTTCTCCATGGCCATTTGCAAAATGGGGGGTGGATATAGTTGGTCCGATGCCGGTAGGAAAAGGCGGACGGAAGTTCTTGATTGTAGCTGTAGACTACTTTACTAAATGGGCGGAAGCAGAAGCATTAGCAGCTATAACTACTGCGAATGCCATAACCTTCCTCTGGAAGTCAGTGGTGTGCCGGTTCGGGATTCCCCATGCTTTCGTCACAGATAATGGGAAGCAGTTTGACTGTGAACCGTTTCGGAAGTGGTGTTCGGAGCTCCGTATCCGAAACCATTATGCTTCGGTACAATACCCAAAGGCGAATGGTCAAGTAGAGGCGACAAACAAGACCTTGGTAAAGATCCTGAAGAAAAAGCTTGATAAGAAGAAAGGAGCATGGGTTGATTACGTTCCAGAGGTGCTGTGGTAGTACCGAACCACCAGAAGAACTCCAACGGGCGAGACACCATTCTCACTTACATATGGAACCGAGGCGGTGATTCCTGTGGAAGTAGGATCTCCAAGCTTCCGGGTGGCTCATTACAATCCAGGACTCAACGACGAGAATGCTAAGGTACACCTGGACCTGTTGCAGGAGAAAAGAGACGACGCTCATGTCACATGGGCGGCATATCAGAATCGAACGGCTCGGTACTTTAACAAACAGGTGGTGCCCAGAAAGTTCCAAATCGGAGATTGGGTACTCAGGAAGGTGAGCTTGATGACGAAAGATCCAACGGAAGGCAAAATGGGACCCGGATGGGAAGGCCCCTACAAGGTAATAGGATGCCATCAGAAGGGAGCTTATCGCTTGATGACCGAGACCGGAAAGATACTTCCAAGATCATGGAATGCCGAGCACCTGAAAAAATATTTCATGTAGTTCATTGTTCTCTCTTTTCAGTTTTTTACAAACAATTCCATATTCAATAAAGAATGTCTATTCCCAGTATCTACTGACAATCGTAGAAATCCAAGAATCAATCCGATCTATATACTTAGGAAAAGTCTCTCGGTTTGTCCAAAACCGAGAGCAAGAAAAGTCTCTTGGTCATTCAACACCAAGAGCAGGAAAAGTCTCTCGGTTTGTCCAAAACCGAGAGCAGGAAAAGCCTCTCGGTTTGTCCAAAACCGAGAGCAAGAAAAGTCTCTTGGTCATTCAACACCAAGAGCAGGAAAAGTCTCTCGGTCACTCAGTACCAAGAGCAGGAAAAGTCTCTCGGTTTGTCCAAAACCGAGAGCAAGAAAAGTCTCTCGGTCACTCAGTACCGAGAGCAGGAAAAGTCTCTCGGTTTGTCCAAAACGGAGAGCAAGAAAAGTCTCTTGGTCATTCAACACCAAGAGCAGGAAAAGTCTCTCGGTTTGTCCAAAACGGAGAGCAAGAAAAGTCTCTTGGTCATTCAACACCAAGAGCTGGAAAAGTCTCTCGGTCTTTCCAAAACCGAGAGCAAGGAAAACCTAAAGGTCAGTCCAATAAAGGCTATCAATGCAGGATTGCAGGTTTTCGGAAGGACAAGAGCATCCAGGAAAGAATCTGCCCACGTCCTTTCCTTAGACAACCCGAAGTGGTCATGAAAAGAACACTAAGACAAGAAAACCTCTCGGTTGGAGGTCTCCAAATGTTGAAAGATTGAAGCCTTCAAAGATAAAGAAATTAAAAGAAAGGTAAAGCTCAACAACCTGACTACCCACCTCGAACGACTTAGCCTGCGGTCGCAGACTAAGGTTATGGGGGGTAACTCATTAAGGTAAGCAGGAAAGTCTCTCGGTCTGTCAAACACCGAGAGCAGAAAAGGTTTTTCGGTTTGTCCGACACCGAAAACAGAAAAGAAAATGCCTAAGCAAAAGGTAGAAATTTCATTCAAAAGATATCATATTCGAAGTTTTATACAAAGAAAAATGTACAGGTAAAGAAAAGAGAAGATAAAAATTCAAGAAAACAGCTTCTAGCTGGCAGGATCGTCAAGAGGGTCTTCTTCGGGAACTGGCGCGTCAAGACCCCAATTCGGAACGTCGGGCATGAAGTCCTTACCAAACTCCTCCATCTCATCAATGGCTTCTTCGGGAAAACCCACCAACGTCGGATCAACCGTCTCGGGATCAAATTTATATTGAGGATTTGTCACCAAAGTTCGAAAATTTTCGAAACCCCAATGACAACCCCGACCCCAACTCTGATCCCGAAGATAAGGCGCATAGCTCAACTGCTTCTGATAACGTTTGAGCTTTGCCCGATCGGCGTCATATCTGGCCCTGAGACGAATCAAGAGACTCTCCGAGTGATCCTGCGCCTTGAGAGCTTTATCCCTCTCGGCTGTAAGTCTTTCAACCTCATCTTTGAGTTTGTCCTTTTCAGCCTCGGCACTCAACGCATTCTTGCACGCCTCGGGGCATTCATTCTGCACAGCCGACAAACGGGTAGACAATTGATCCGCACGATCCAGCTCGGAAGAAAGACTTTCAATAGAGCGAGCGTACTGACCGTTGGCCTCCGCCACTTCGTTACTCAAACGAGCGTTAGCAGAACGCATCTCGGATATAATCGAGTCCCGGGACGCGAGTTCCTCGTCCTTGGACTGAAGAAGAGACTTCAGCGCCGCAACTTCATCCTCTAAACCCGAGATGCGGGCTTGCACTTCGGGTGAAGGAGTGGGCGGAGACGCAGGACGATTTTCGCACTTCTGCCAGAGGGCAGTCATCTTCACAAGAAGCTGTCAAGAAAAAAGTAAGCAAAGTCAGAATCGGGATGCAAACAGAATAAAAAGTCCTAGCTCCAGAAACTTACCTGATAATGAGAGATGAGAATGCCTTGGGCGATCTTCTCGGGAGAAGACGCCCATGCATTCCCCAGATATCCCTCGGGGATTAAGTTCTTTATGGCCTCCATCGGATGACCCAGAAGACCCCTGCCCAAAATCTCGAAGCCGGCCGAGACCCTGGAGGAAGAGCTAGGACCCACTTGAGGTACAGCCCCGGTGCTTGGGCTGGCCTCAGCACGAGACTCGCTCCTAGTAGAAGTCTCGGGGAGCACGCCAGCTTCAGGAATAACGTTCTCGGAATCGATCCGAGACTCCTCAGCCACTCCAACATGGGGAGTTGTTTCGGGTTGACCGGGACTTTGAGTTTCAGGAGCAGATCCCGGCACCTCCTGATCAATCACTTCCCGAGAGGGGCAAGGCTCTTCAACGTCCTCAGCCTCGGACATTCCAGTAGGAGTCTCGGTTTGTATAGGCGCAGAACATGAAACTTGGGGGGTGGAGCACCCCGTTTCACGATTTTCTTCAGGGGGTGGTGGTGTTTCTGGACGTTCCGAAGAAGGAGTTCGGGGAGTACCTTCTACTTCAGACTCTTCAGCCAAAGGCTCGTCTCGGGGGGTGCCGACTTCTTCATCCATCTCTTCGAGAAAGTCACCACTTGAAGCGACAGGCTCTTGGCGCACTTCCTCTTTGTCGGAAGGTATTATAACCGCTTTACCCCACAATCGCCCGGCGTCCGCGAGTCTTTGAGCCATTCGGTCCTGGCCTGTAAGCTTCCGTTTCCTGGCCGGATGCTTTACCCTACGCGCAACTGGGACATCTCGGGCCTCAGGTACATTTCCTTCTCCTTCTCTAGACCTCTCAGGTACCGCACATTGTTCACCATGGAACGAAGCCTCGGAGCCAGACTCATCCCGTGGAACAAAGGAAGGAGCAGGACTAGCCTCGGGAATGAAACCCCGAAAGCTGGCAGACCCCTCTTCAACGCTTACCCTAGGTGATGGAGCCGAAGGAGGAGTTCTCCTCGCACCTGAAGCGGCCAAAGGAATCTTCTGTTTCTTTTGTGCAGGAACATCCCCGAGAACTTCCTCAGGTGACCTCTTCTTAGTCGTAGGTCTCGGGGATGGAGGGGCTTCATTCCTCTTCTTGACAGCTCCCCTCTTGGTGATTAACTGTTTGTCTCTCGGAATGTCATATCCGAGAAACTGCCTCATATTCTCCTCGGTGACGAGATTGTCAAAATCGACTTCTTCAAACTTGTCGGCCTTGACTCTGGCAGCGGACCACCCACTTATCTCCTTAACATCCTCCAGTTCGGATACAGTGAGCGAAGGGGGGTCACTTCGGTCAGGTCGCAACAACTGCCAAGTCCGAGGCATCATACGATCTTCAGGAAGGAGAGTACCTTCGGGGCATTCCCACTCCCCGGAAACTCTGAAAAACTGCATCTCCCAGAACTTGTTGTTCGTCAGCCCACTCTTGAGCTTGATGAAAACGGGCGGGTGACGGACGCAGAGTTCAATCATTCCCTCTGCAGTCTGCCTCGGCCTATAGATGTTGAAGAATTGCAGGATGTTCATCTCCTTCTTCAACACAAGCCTCCATAGGATGTAAGAGGCGAACAGGTACCGCCAAGCATTTGGCATTATCTGACTGGGCGCGATCATCAGAAAAAGAACGAAGTCTCGAGCAATCTCCGGAAACGGTAATCGGAGCCCAGCAAGAAACATCCTCTCATAAAGGGTAATATCGCCGCCATTAATGGACCGAGCTCCAGGCGCCTGATAGAACATCTTCACAGTTGGAGAAATTTCATAGTTCGAGCGAAGGACACCCTCATGCTTCGCGAAGATGATGGAATCGACCCTGCTCTCCAAAGGAGAAAGATCCACAGAGCCGTCGGATCTCTTTGTCCGAGCCCGAGACGAGGCTGAGACAGCTTTCTTGGGAGCCATGGAAGAAAGAAGAAAGGCAGAAACAGAAAAATACAGAGAAAGGAAAAGTTTGGGGAGGAAGACGACAATGGAGTATCGAGAAAAGGAAGTATCAGTGAGTGAACAGTACAATATCCCAACTTTAAACGCCTCCACTACCACGTGTCCGAAATGCCAAAGGGCGCTGTCGATTCAAAATTTCCGAAGGTGAAAAGGCGCGCCTTCCGTAAATTCAGCATTAAATACGCTGCCTCGACAATACCATTTAATGATGACAAAAAGGCGGCTGTGCAGAGATGACGTCGACATTGGGAAAAGAAGCGGTCAAATTTAAAATTTGAACTGTTGAAAAGACGCGCCCTGCGCAAACATCAAATACAGACTGGCAGCCGGAAAGTAATTCTCTTATTTCCGTTTATTTCTGAAATTAGAGAATTAGGGGGGTAACTGTTAGGGATAAAATCAACCCTAGAGACACGTGGATCCAATGACATCTCGGAGTTATGTCTCGGCTACTTGTTCCGCGTGGTTCCATCCAGTGAAGGGAAGGTCGTTTAGGTCCGAAGACATCTCGGAGATATGAAAATATCTCGGTCTTAACATTCCAGGTTACGGTATATAAAATATCCCGTGATCTCCCAGCCAAGATGGAGTGAACATATCTCGGATATTTGTGCCTCGGAGTAATAACACCTCGGTATGATATCGAGTCGGTGCGGTATCTTCTCGGGGTGATATCCATTGGATGAGTCAACATCTCAGAGTATAAACATCTCGGACTTACACAACCCTGTTATGGTGAGGATATATCCCGAGATCTCCAGGTAAGAGCGGAAACGTCTCGGATATCATCACCTCGGAGGTCAGCTGAAATGTGCTACAGTCTCCTAAGAAGGTGCCATCCGCCATACCCGTCTCAGAATTCGATAAGGATAGAATCCCAGGAGATCAGGGATAAACTACAGATCCATGATTTATGGGATAAGATGGTTATTGACATGGAATCGAATTTAAAGAAGTACAAACGCAACCAACTGCGGATTCAACACTCCTACTCAAATTCCCAGAAGATATGATTAAAACTCAAACCAGGCTAGGACTCAAACTCCTAATCCAACTCAATGTCAAGAGGGTCCGGCCTATAAATAAAGACCGTCACACCAGGTATAAAGACACGAATTCTCTAAGCTCTTGAGATTAAGATTAAGAATTCTCTACAGAAAACTTTTTAGACTGACTTAGGCATCGGAGTGGGCGTGGTCGGCACCCCCGACGAGTTGTTTGTTCCTTTTTGTAGGGTCAAAGTGTTCGGTAGCAGCGAATCCTTAGGCGACACGTCACCATACCGGAAACTGTACCAACACTATTAAATATGGTTTTTGGCAAAAATTTTAACAAAACATACACAAAAAAAAAAAAAAAAAAAAAAAAAAAAAAAAAAAAACCATGGGTCGGAATCTTTCTTTAAATTTAAAGAGTCAAAAAGTAAATGTTAAAGTTTTTTTAATATTATTTTTTGCATTGAATGATTCAAAATATTTGGCTTGACTTGAATTTAATGCATTAAATAAATTCTTTTAGTAGTTAACTTTATCAATAAAAAATAATATTTATTTAAAGTAAAGAAGCATTTAGAGAGTTTGTTATTTAATAGCTTTAAAAGTTGATAGCTAAAATAGAAAAATGTATTGTTTAGCAAAATTTTAACTGAATATTTGTTGAGCCAAATGAAAATGGTCTAATACGAGAAGGAAATGGGTTTAATATTCACAAGGCCGCCAGGGAAAATTCATAACCAATGGTCAAATAAATAAAATTGACAAGGTGTCACACGTAGGGACGGAACTAGATACAGACTAAGGGGAGCCATGGCCTCCTTTGGTTTTCATATATATGTGTGTGTGTGTCTGTGTGTATTTTTAGGCTTAAAAAATTAAGTTTGGCCCTTATCAAAATTAGATTTGACCCTTCATTTATATGTTGGCCCTTTGAATGAGAAATCCTGATTTCATCCCTGTAACTCACATGTCCATATATATTAGTTCAGCTATAAATACTACTCCCTGCATAGTAATTTTTCTAGATAGATGACAAAGTGAAAAACATGCAAAATCACAAAAACGTTCAAGTTTGCTTTAGACTAAGCAAATGGAACCTGTTATATTAAAATATCATTGAAAGAAGCAAAGAAACCATGGGGTGAGTTGAATTTTTTTTTAGTAGTCGTCAAAATTTGTATTGAAAAGTGAAATAAAAATTGTATTGTAGTAACTTTTTTATTTGAATAGTAATAAAAAAAAAAGTATTGATATGACATAAAAATTGAAAAAAAAAAAAAAAATTAGAATGTTTTGAAGTTGATTGTTTTTGAAAAAAATGAAAATAAAAGAGAGGAATGGGATAACAAACACCCCCATATCAGGACAACTTGAATAAACAATATACGAAATTACTTCATGACCAACCAAAATGCATAGATACTGATAATAATTGCAATTTTAAAAGGTAAAACTCCCTATTAGAACATGTCTTAAAATAATTAATGTCGGTAATAAAAAAAGAGTGAACCTTTAAAGTTTAAACTATTCCTCAATAATTAGTTTGGATAATAGATAAGGTGGTAGATCCCTTAATTTCAGCTTTGTTCTTATTATATATATATATATATATATATATAGCTACTTGCAAGTCAATGAAAGCGACAATCTTCTCAAAGAGGAGCATTTCGAAAACTGTCTTCTCAATTGAAATAATTTATCACCCAATTGTGTTTGTTTCCATTGAGTAGATATTAGATAATCCTTACTCCATTTGTGTGCTTGGCTTATATTAAAGTATTGATTAACTAATTAAATTTATTTTTTTTTATAAGTTTAAACTTTTGAGATAAGTAGTGATTTAACGGTTCATAGTCTAATGCCATTTTTTTTTTTTGGAAAAAAAAGTATGTGAAATGTCTTTGACATTGACTCGTTAAAATCCTCCAATAGTTTGTGTATTATAACCTCATGTTGGTATTTTATGCATGCATGTTGCATGTTGCATGTTGCTTGTTGCTTGTTTAATGATAAGTGATGGGAATAAGATCGACACATACATGATCCTTTCATGATTTTAGTTTATTCAAGTGGAAAATATATAATATTAGTGTTTTACCATATAATTCTTGCGTACGTGTTGACCCCAAGAATGAGCAATTTCAACAACTATTTCTGCCCAACCAACAATTAATATGAAACTAAATTATAGCAAGAGTTAATTAAAATACCAAAAAAAAATACTCTTCTTCCTCGATATTATTATTTTTCCTCTCTCCCCCTTTCCCCTAGAAATTTTAGTTCACAACCTTGCGTGCTCTCCTAGTCCTAGTTCTAATGAGTTCAGATTTAAGAGTTCCGGCACGTGGTGGTTGATCTTGTGTTGGACAATAATAATGAGGTGTACAAAAATTTTGTATAATCGGGATTGAGTTAGGGTTCGTTTGAGTTTGCGATTTTAAAATAACGATTTTAAAATGTGTGATTTAAAAAAGTGATTTTTGAAAACGCAGTTTGGCCTTTAAAATCGCAAATTAGCCTTTTAAAATATTGCGTTTTCAAAAAGGCATCAAGTTACCTGCGATTTGAATAAGCACTTTTCTGCGTTTTCAAATCGCAATTTTTTAAAAACGCAGTTTCCAAATGGTTCATTTTTTGCGATTTAGTTTAAAATCGCATTTTTTTCTCTACGAAATCGCAATCTCAAACGCACCCTTAACTTATGAGTGGCTCGTATAATTCATATAAATTAATTTTTCTTTTTTCTTTTTTCCTTTTACAATTAAAAAATAATACCTAAAAGTTCGTTTGGGAACAAAAGAGAATCATTATTCTCTTAAGGGTTTTTCCTTCCAACCGAGTGTTTGAATCCAACTCGGAAAAAAAAAAAAACCAGAATTCAGCCATTTTTCAAAACTTGCCGTGATTTCTCATGGGTCCCACACGTCCTTTAGCACAGTACACCTACTAAACACAAATAATAATTATTTAAATTAAATAATAGTTTTTAAATTTTTTTTATAATAAATAATTATTATTTCAATCATTGTTCCACACTACTTTTCATAACATCAATCAGTATACACAACTTTTTATACCTCCAATTATTTCCTACCATTAAAAAACACTAATTTTCAATCTTAAAAAGCCAACACTCAAACATAATTTAAAGAATTTAAATTCTACTCATCACCCAAACATATTTTCTTTGCATCGAAATTTACAAACAAAATAAAAATTCAATTCTAATTTCAAAAATCCAACACCAAAACGGACCATAAAAGACTAAAATTCATATAAATTCATTTTTATATAAAATTCATATAAATTATTATTTTATTTTATTTTTTGCATTTAGATTTATATACAGGTACAAGTAATTTTTTTGTCAAGCTAATCCAACATATTTATTAAATGAATTATGTAGGTCGAATCAGATTAACCCATGAAGACATGTTTATTAAACGGGTTAACAGATCGAGTCATCTCACCAAAAATATAATGAGGCATGCCAAAGTTGAAAAAATTTGACCCATTTAACTAGTTAAATAAGTTTAAATGAGTCAAGTTCAAACTTGCATAAATTATGAGTCAATTCAACACGCCAACACGAATGACCAACCCTAATTAAATTGATGTAAGAAGTGACAATATAATGACGCATGCCAAGATTGAAAATTTTAACCTATTTAACTAAATGAGTCGAGTTCAAACTTACCTTATTAAAACTTATCATATTAAAACTTACCATATTAAGGTCACCTATGAATCAACTCAACATGCCAACATGAATAACCGATTCTTATTAAATCAATGTAAGAACCGACAAAAAGGGAATAATTGATCCTTGGCTTAGGTGGTGGTAGTACAGACAACAGAAAGTTGAGTTTTTTATCCAGCTTTTAAATCGATGTGACAAGAGTCATGTCACCAAATACACTAAATGAGCAATATCAATGGACAGAGTTTCCTCCAATTCTTGTCACAATCAAAATACATACACGTCATTTTTATAAATTAGGCAAGACAATTTGGAAGAAAAATATGTGATTTCAACTTTAGTCCAAACCCTCCAGGGCCTCCACTAATTTCAGGGACTAAAAGGATTTATTACGATGAGTCGATGACAGTATGAGCACGACAACCTTGTGATGCTTGTCGGCAGTTAAGGCAATAAAATGACACATAATTTAAGTTTCTTAAATCTACGAAGAAGATCACAAGTCCATGTAAATATATTTTAGAATAAATCTAGCGCATTTGTTTAGAAAACACCAGGTTACAAATTATAGATAGTATCTAATAATATACGTAAGCCAAGCCATATCTACAAACAACCTCACATGGGGGAGTGGATAGTCGACGCAGCCAAACAACCTCATCAGACACCACTTCCGACTTCTGAAAAATATTCTCCCACTTTCCATTTTCGTAACTGCAAGCACAAACAACACGACCGAGTCAGTTAATATCAAGTGCCCAAACTTCAAAAACCAATCATTCTTCCACCTAATCTGGAAGCGCAAATTTATTCAATTTTCTTTTACATATCACTTCATATAAATAAACTGTGCATCAACCGAACAAGTTTATAGCGCTTGATGGAAGTTGGGCATAGACTAATCTGACCAAAAAAAAAAATCGCCACAATTTAGTAGTAATTAGTACATCTTTCAAAAACCTACAATGCCCTAAACACAAACAGGCGCACATGTTTACATATGAATTCGCTTTGAATCTAACGCGTGTTTGCAAAACATAACACATTGAATCTATAATGGAAGTAAAAGGCCACATCAATTACTTATGCTGTTTGCAAGGTGTATTTATCATATCGTGACAAGAAATATTCATTAGAGTTATAAAAGGAGTATGTGTCAATTTCTTGAACATTTTTCATTGGATTCAATATTGCTACCACTCTAAAGAGAATACTAATGCTTTAAAATGATATTGTTTCCATGTGGTGGGCAAAGACCCTAATTCAATGGAAGCTGATAAAGAATTAGTTAAAAGTTTTATTTGCAGGTTCCATTAGAAACTTCAAATGAAACGATTCCATGAAGATTAAATGAATCACAACTTCACTAATGAAAACCAAGGATCAAATTGGCAAAATAAAAGATCAGCTAAGGACATGTGTGAATGACCTCTTAGAGTGCCATCTCTGCCTGTAATGCAGCAAGTTCGTCTTCCTCAGCTTTGTTCCTCTGAGGAATAGGACCAGCTGGGCGCCGGCCGGCTGGGACATGCACAGGTGCAGAAGAGGCAGCAGGAGCAGTAGTAGCAGGCTGAAGAAGCTGTTCCTCCAACTCAGCTCCTTCCAGTTCTTCAAGCTCTGCTTCCAATTCATCCTGAAAGAGCGAAGTGGAATGTTCAAACTTTTCAATTCAAGAAATAAATTGAATGGAACGTAAGAACTAAAACTTGAAAACATGCCTCATCAAAATCAGCTGATGCACCAATGGGTGCTGATAGTGCCTCCTGAATCTGTTTCATGTTATCGGTCTGCTCATTGATCTCATCCATTGTTTTATCCACATCATCAATGTTCCTACACAACCAAAATGTCATATGTGATACAATAAGGCAAAACGGAATAAAACATTCCATTTCAAATGAATGTCTGAACAATGTTATGATTTGTATGCTAACATCATTTACCAGAAAACTATTCATAGAGAATTTTATAATTTAACTAGATCCAAATCATTGTCCATAATGGCAGTGATGGACAAAAAATACTAGATTGCACTGAATGCATCTGAGATGCAACTTACGTTGCCTTGTGCATGGCCCTCATAGCAGCTGCTCCAGTTCTCAATGCATCAACGGTTTCTGTTGTAGCTTTAGCACCTTCCAACAGTATCATCTGAAACGCCAACCCAAAAGAGATTAATTTTGAATTAAGGCCCCAAAAAAGCAAACAAACATATAATAAAAACTCAATTTTAAAAAGAAGGGTCCTCGTAATTCTCATTACTTAAAACTTCATGTAAATTTGAAAACAATACTTTTCTTCTTTCTTTTATTTATTTATTTTTTTTTTTGGGGGGGGTAAGTAAATTTGAAAACATTACAACAGTACCTGATCATGAATACGCAATTGGAAATTTCCAAGCTGTTCAATCTGCTGTTCGTAAAGCCTCTTCTTCTTTAAACATTGTATTGCCGCTGCAAAACAGCAACAAGGTATAGAATTTAATAGCAGTCTGAACCAAAGAAAAAAGTAGAAAGTTTGTGCAATGACTCTTCAAGAATTGACAAATCATGAAGATTTCCGAAAACTCAAACATTTGGTCTCTTCTAGCTTACCATATCTAATTTAGGGAATCCATATCACACTCTAAACTAAGAAACCAAGACAAATGAATTACAAATACCTTATCATAATAAATAAAATGTAGCTAAAAAGACAGGACTGAGGCTAACTGAGGATTATAAGATCCTTATCAACAGATTATATGGTAGGGAACATCCATTATCGCTCTCTCACAACGATTATCATCTTAAGGAATAATCAACTTCATGGGAAATAATAAAGATAAGACCAATAACACGCACAAGAACCAAGCTCCAAGAACCATTGGTTTTTAAGGGGCATAACAACATATGAATAACTACATCCTGTTACCAGCAGTATCTTAATACACATCCTCCAAAAACAGAAACATTATAACACAAACATACTATAAAAAAAAAATATGCAGCAAATCTTGAAACAAGAGATCAATTCGTGCTTTATATAATGGAAAATTTTCATATCGATAAAGAATTTAGATGCCCCAAACTATGAAATCTATATGAAACAAGCAAGCACTTCAAAACAACAACATAATCACCTGCACTTTCCACTAGAAACAGAGAGGCACAATTAATATATACTAATTCCGAAAGAACACCTAAAATAATTTTCTTTTCGTGACTAATTCCTACACATGCTCTTACCCTTTTTGTTCTTTGCTCTAGTAAATTCCTTAGCCTTTTCAACCTCTGCAACTGCCTTCTTCGAAAGGACATTCTCCTTTTTCTCTAGCATTTCAAGTGTCTGCACATTGTAGAAAAAGATACATAGCAACTAAATTGATGAAAATAACAACTACAGCAGTTGGAAACCAATGCGACTAAAATAATGATGACAGGAAAATCATCATTACAAAGAAAGGGGGCAGGGAGGCGTGCCAAGAAACTGAAAGCTAACCCAACCCACCAGTCATACAACAGACTGTACATATAAAATGATATAAGATTCTATTATTTGAAATGAGCAAAACTCAACCTGAAGAACACATCAATGGATAACAAAACGGAAAACAATAAATCGTTGAAGCTACGGGACTTCTCAGCACTACAAACTATGTCAGACATTGACAGAACTAGCTTTGAAAACCTAGAAGAGAAAATCCTAATTTAGACTTGGAAGTGCTTAAATGACCCCTAGACCGACCAAATCATTATCCTTGGACTCACCCCTTACTCTTCCAATACTCAAATCCCAGAAACTCTCCCAAGTGATTAGCATGCATTCTTCCTAAAGTTTAAAAATCATTGGACAAATATCCACTTAAGGAAAATTTGCATAACAATCCCAACGATAACCCCAATGGAAAGACATATAAAAAGCCCATAACTGCTTGTGGGCAATCAGTTAGTGAACCAAGAAACGATATGTAAAAGGGGCAACAAGCCAGAATAATAAGATGAGTAATGCTAGAGGTACTAAATTTTTTACTAAGATAATGTGGAGCTTATTCATTGGTACCCGTAGCATTTTTTTTTTATTAATTATTTTGATCATCTCCAATGAATGAGCTCCACATCATCTTAGTGTCCATCTCTTAGTAAAAGATTTAGTACTTCTAGCATTACTCTAATAAGATTGATAAAAAATCTGTACTACAAACGGTTTCTACCAAGCATGTGTTGCTAACCATATCTCCCTACGGTTTTCATATGCTAAACACACCACTAAAGCTTTCAGATTCCAATATAACCAAAAAACGAGGTCAATAATTTATTTATTTATTATTATTTTTTTATATAAGTAATCAAAATACCATTAAATGCGAAAAAGTGCAATCCAGGTACGCAGCAAAGTCGATAATTGCAAATAACTAAATTTCTTTTCTCCTTTCCTTTACAGTCCTGATATGATTTCATTCATAATATACATCAACAAATCAATTTCAAAGGCAAAATTATGTCATATATAACAGAATAAGGCCCTGTTTGTTTCAACAGAATATAGCTCTTGCACAAATCCCCGGCAAAAAAATTCAATCAAATAAGAAATAATCTAAATCAAACCTCGTTTAACTTGTCTAACGTTGTTAAGGGGTTGGCGTCCGGCTTAGGCTTTCCGAAAACTCGCTGAAACATGATTGGTTCGTTTTAGTGCTAGAAAACACTCTCTGCTGCTGGAGAACGATAAAAATGAAAATCTATAAGCTCTGCAACAAAGCCAAACAGGGTGATTAGCAAATTTAACCCATATATCTGTGGAAAAATAATCAAATCCGTAATTACTATTCCAAGAGAATTTGTGAAATTAAATAATATATATATACACACATACGTATACGTATACGTATATTGATTGACTGACCTTATATAACCGAAACCAGTATTAGGATTTTGAGAAGTAACGAGTGGTAAGTAAACAGTATTTAGGGTTCGACCTTCGAAGTGAGAAAGGTCGCTCAGGAAAAGACTCGGGTTGGTAATCGAGACCAGAGGGAGAGGAGAGGAGGAGGATTTAATGACAGCCTGTGAGAAAAGTTAATATGAAGGACGAATCGTGTTATCGTTGGTTATCAAAATGGGTTTAATGACGCGCTGTGAGCAAAGTTAACATGAAGGACGAATCGTGTTATCGTTTGGTTTTCAAAATTTTGGTTTTTTTTTTTTTTTTTTTTTTTTTTTTTTTTTTTCTATTCAAATATGGGAAAAATGGGGAATTCAAAATTTTGGTTTGTTACGGGAATTAAATTGAAAAATTATATTAATTGCACTGCTTATCATCTAGTGAGAGACGCTCCAACTTCCTTCTAAAAATTTCTCTTCTCGTTCGCTGCTGGTGCTTCCTCCATGGGAAGGAAGCTTTACCTCTCCATCGGTTTCTGCCATCCTCTCCCCCTCCCCACAACCACCCCACAAGCCCACAACCCATACTCAAATAAGTTTGAGAGTTTTCTCTCAAACCCCCAAGCCGGCTTTGCCCCGGTTCCTCCCCCGTAGAGCTGGCCTTGCACCGGATTTATCTTTCCCTTTTCCAGCTTTCGTCTTGCTTTCCTCTAACCAGCAGGCTTGTACTCGCCTCTTCATCCACCATGTTTATGGGTTCTTAAGGTTTGGAATTTGGAATCGTTTTTTGGATTTTAGATCTACACACCTCCATTCTCTCTCTCAAGACATGCTCCTCAGCAATGGGTTCGCCGGAGTTCCTGGAGTCCACCGGTGGTCTTCCCCTTCTCGTCCGTTTCCTGGAAGATGGCGCGTGGAGCTTCCGACAGCACCCTCCTCCACTTTCCGCACCAACCCCGAGTGGTTCCGGCCTATTCCGCCGCTTCCCATTGCTAAGAGGCCTTCCCTAGGCGGAGTGTGGTGCTCACGATCCTCCTAGGATGGCTCCCACACCGCCAGCTCCGCCATCTTTGTTGCTGCTGTTTTTGTGTTTGTTTTTTTGGGCTTTTTTGTTGTACCCCTCTCCCTCTGTTTACCCCTGTTTTGATGTTTGGGTCTTTGTGACTCAATGCACTTATGAAATCACCTTCAATGGTGACCCCAGCTTTGTGGCATCCGTGCCTCGAGCCAATGGGACCGCATCTTCGGAAGCATTGTCCCCGCGCACTTTCATTCATAGTTTATATTTTGGGTTGCCTAAGCCCTTCTGTACTTGTGTTTTTTATTTTTTGTTGTAATTGTTTCTGATGTATCTATTAAAAATAAAAAAAGAAATTTGGTTCGTTTGCCAATTACTACTCCCAGTAAACTACCAAGAGAGGTAAGGGTGTATAAATTGGTCGACTATTAACCGTTAATCACGTAATAGTATAATTGCATAATTACGAATACTTGTAACTAGATAATTGTCTAGACCGTTTGCAGTTATCTGTTATAAGAATTTAGAAATTCGTTTAATAACCCAATAACAGGTAACTGGTTTATTTTATATATATATATATATATATATTAAAAATAACCTAGACTCCACGAGTACACTCCAGATATCTTCAGTGTAGATAGATTTCTTTATTGCTAAGGCTTGCGTTAATAAAGTCTAACCCCTAATGTGCATACCTGATCTAGGTCCTGAAACAAGGCATGCATTAGTGTTCGAAGCTCGAAGCCCCCAATCTAAATAAAAGGACATGAGTCCAACCAATGAGTCTTAGTGTACAAATGTTGTGCTCTAAAATGTTGTGCAAAATTTTTTTCCCAAACAAAAGTTGCACAAGTTTAAAGCCTTTTGAAAATTACAAAGGATGGAGTTCTTTTCCTCCGGCCAGAGTTCCCTATTTAAGTTCATGGGAATGGGTATTACTTTTAAGGGTTAAACACCCTATTGGTACCTGTGGTTTGGCAACTTCATTTTTTGATCCATGTGCTTTCATTTGTATCACAGATAGTACCTGTGGTTTGGAAAAAGACGGATTTAGTACCTGCGTTAGTTTTTCCATCTAGAAATTAACGGCTTGCTACTTCAGCTTCACGTAACACCCCTAAGGGCACAACACCTGTCCCGGTCACCACGTCATTAATCCTAGTGTTGAATCAATTTCATATAATTTACCAAAAATCCACATAAACCAAAATCAAGCGTCTTCGTCGTCTCTTAGCAACCAAAATCCCGAAAATTGTCGAAACCTAACCCCATCTTCGGTCGACCGTTTATCTCCAAGCCGTTCTCCCTAAACCAAACACAGAATCTTTAGCAGATCAGGTCGGTTAGTTGTTCTTCACTCGACATTCCCCCAAAGTGGCGAAAATCGTCGAACCCTAACCAACTTCGTAAGTCCGTTTCTCCCCAAACCAAACCCCAAATTTAAAGCAGATCAGGCCGATTATTTCGTTTAAACTCCCGCACGAGATGGCATCAAGTCGCCTATGAGATTCGAAAGTGAAGGGGGTTTCCCGTTGTTTAGACAAGGTTGGATTTAGATTTTTTTTTTTTTTTTTTTAAATAAATAGGGTTAACTTCACAGAAGGGTATCGAACTATCCGAGATTCCACAGAAGGGTACTAAACTATTATTTCTCTCGAACCCGGGGTTTTAAATATCAAAATGAGTCCCATAAGGGCATTCCGTCTGTTCTCGGTGTCAAAACGTGATGGAATTGGTACCACGTGACTTTTTCAATGCGTTTGGTCTTCTTTGCCCCTGACTTCAACGGATACAATTTCGAACTTATTTGGCAAGTCGATCATATTATCCGATTTTACCCCAAATTGCTTTGCAAGTCTCCAAAAACCCTAGAGATCCCAATCCGTACTCGTGCGCTAAGAACCCTAACCGTGTTGTTACACTGTGGCTTGTTTCGACAGTATACACAAGAATCAAGCATCAAAGGCTGATTTTGACTAAAGGTAATGAACTTTTTGCTCTTTCTTTTTCAGTGTAAATGAATATTTATTTAGTCATATTAGTTTATTTACGGATTACTTGTTTTTTTTTCCGAAGTGCTGGGCGTTATTTGGGGTTTAGGGACACTTTTCCCGTTGTTTAGGGTTTAGGTTGTTACGGGACCATGTGTTTGGTCATCGGCAGTATCTGGGTCTTATTGAAGTTGCCGAGATGGTGTATTTGATATATTTTTTGGGTTGTGGGTCCTATTTTGTTTGGGTTTGTGGTCCCATTTGTTCCTGTCATTATCTTGTTTCAGGTTTGTTGTTCTCTTTTTTGTGGTTTGTGGTCCCATTTCAGGTTTGTTGCTTAGGGTTGCAGAAAAGATCAATTTTTTTTAACACTATTTGTTGTGGTTAATGGGTCTTGATGTGTTTGCCATTATGGGGTGACTTTTGTTTTGGTTTGCTGGCTGATGCCTTTATTATGCATTTTGTATCCAGAATTGCATTGCTTTACTCTGCTTGTGGACCCAATGCCTTTACTCTTTTTTGTTTTTGTTTTTGTTTTTGTCTGCTCACTAAGACGTGTCATTGTTTTGTCTATTTGTAGGACACGTAATGTATCCAGAATCCATAATCTTTGAGGTACACCATGGTGGCCGATTTAATAAGGAGCATAGGGTCACATATGTTGGTGGGGACATATCACATTACCCTGACCCATATGATAGAGACGAGTTGTCTTTTATTGAGATAGAGAGGGTAGTTAGGACTTATGGGTATGGTCCTGGTGACCTAATTTACTATAATCTACCTACCAAAAGTCTAGATGAAGGGCTACGACTTATTTCTTCTGACCATGATGTCATTCAAATGGTGGAACACCATAGGGAGCATGGAATTGTAGAGTTATATTTGGTTTCCTTTGGTGTAGTAGATGTAGAAGTAGAAGTACACGGAGAAGAGGGTGTTGATGATGAGGAAGAGGAAGACGAATATGAGAGAGTGTCTGAAGAAAGAAGTGACCCATTATGGGATCAGGTTCTAAGTGATGACTCTGATGCTTATGATTTACATGGAGATGCAGAGGTGGGTTTAGAACATGATGATGTTCGTGTAGATGAAGGGTTTGGACTACAACCAGAAGATGTTGTGGATCAGAAGGTTGGAGTAGAAGCAGCAGTTGGTCAAGCAGAAGAGGGTGAGGGTGAGGGTGAGGGTGAGGGTGCGGGTGGGGGTCAGGGTGAGGGTTATTCAGATATTTCCGGTAGTGATGAACTGAACTCACCTAGTGCTAGTGATGAAGAGGGTGTGGCTGAGGCTGAGTCTTCAAGACGGCCCTGTGTCACCAAGAGGGTTCCATTTAGTAAGGATGATTTGGAAGATCCGAATTTGCAACGAGGTAACACTTTTCGGGATGTCTATGAGTTTAGAAAAGCCATTAAGCAGGCCTCTGTATTGAAAGGGAAGGACTTGACTTACCAAAAGAATTCAAGGAGTAAATGCATTGCAGTGTGTGCAGACAAGAATTGTAAGTACAGAGTTTATGGGAGGCAGTTGAAAGATGAGTCCACGTTCATGCTAATTTCAATTAGGCCTAGACATACATGCCCTAGGAGGTACAAGAATCACTTGATCACTTCGAACTGGGTTGCCGAGGGGTGCATGGACTGTTTTAGGGATCAGCCGAACATGCCTATAGATGTCCTGAAGAAAAAGGTGAAAAAGAAGTGGAATGTTGAACTCCACAACAGTTCCTTGTATAGGGCTAGGAAGAAGGCACAACAGACAATTTATGGAAAGTTGGGAGAGCAATACTATCGATTATGGGACTATTGTGCAGCAATTAGAAGCACAAATGTTGGGAGTTGTGTAATTCTGATGGTTGAGAGACCTATGCCCGAAGTGCCTTGTAGATTCCAGAGGATGTACATGTCATTGGCAGCCATGAAAGATGGATTCAGAGATGGGTGTAGGCCCATCATAGGGCTTGATGCATGTTTCTTAAAGGGAGTTTACAAGGGACAGTTAATGGCAGCTATTGGAAGGGATGCCAATGATAACATGTACCCAATTGCTATAGCTGTGGTGGAGGCAGAGACTAAGGACAGCTGGACATGGTTTCTTGAGGCCTTATTATCAGATCTTGGCCCTAGGGGTCCACATGGGTGGACTTTCATTTCAGATAGACAAAAGGTAAATATTTTCATATATCTTTTTTTTATGATCTACATGTCTTCTATGTGATTTGATAGAGATATTGTTTTCATGTGTGCAGGGATTGGTACCAAGCCTACATGAGGTGTGTCCTCATGCTAAACATCGAACATGTGTGCGGCACTTATATGCCAATTTCAAAGACGATGGTCATAGGGGGGTGTTATTGAAGGACATGCTGTGGAGAGCTGCTTCATCTTACACACAAATTGGATTCTATGCTGCAATGGAGGAGCTCAAGGGCCTAAACCCTAAAGCACACGAGTACCTAGAAAAGGTTGACCCTAGAACTTGGTGTAAAGGATGGTTCAACACAAGTACAAAGTGTGACCTTCTGCACAACAACTTGGCTGAGTGCTTCAATAGTTGGATCCTCAAGTTTCGGGATAAGACCATCCTAACAATGTTGGAAGGAATCAGGGGCAACTTAATGAGAAGGTACCAAAGAAAGAGAGATGCTATAAGGGCCATGGAGGGGAATTTAGGGCCAAAAATTAAAGAGAAGTTGGAGATAGAGGAAGATGAGGCCAGCCATTGTACACCAATATTTGCTGGTGATGGTTTGTTTGAGATTGAATGCAAGGGCAAGAAGTATGTGGTCAATTTGTGCCAGAGAACATGTGGGTGTAGAAAATGGGATGTCTTTGGCATTCCATGTTGTCATGCCATCTCGGCAATATGGCATGGTGGAGGCAACCCAGAGGATTATTTGAGTCATTACTTTGGAAAGGAGATGTACTTAAAGGCATATGCACCCATCATTTACCCTGTACCAAGTGAGGAGCAATGGGTTAGGACAAATCAACCGAAGATTGAACCACCTAAGTTAAGAGCAACTATAGGTAGACCTAAGAAAGTTAGAAATAGAGGTACTGATGAGACATCAAATCCATACTCAATTAGAAAGGGTGGCAAGAAGAACCAATGTGGGATGTGCAAGAAATATGGTCACAATACAAGAACATGCACTGTGAGGATGAGGCATGATGAAAGACAACAACGTAGGAGAACTTCTACAGAGAACATGCTGCAGATACTGACTGCAATATTGACAGGGTAATGTTTCTTCTTTGTGATTATTTAGCATGCATTTAGTACCTAAAGGCATATGTTTCTTCATAGTGTGAGTTTTATATGTTTGAGTTGTTTTGTGAACATAATTGATACACATTATGTTTTGTGATGGTTTCTGACATTGGATGTGTTCTTTTTAGATTGGTGAATCATCCAGTGCACCTGCTGTGGGCCATTCCAATGCACCAACATCTAGTGCCCCAACATCTAGTGCCCCATCTAGTGCCCCATCTACTGACAACCCTACTGTACCAACAAGGGGTCGGGGTCGAAAGAGGGTAAGAGCAAGAGGAGAGAGTACAAGCACTACATCTACTGCACCAAGTAGGGGTGAGAAGAGCACTAGAGGAGCGGGTGCAAGCACAAGATATACTAGGAAGAAGGCTAGTACCAGTTTGGCAACTAGAAGCAGAGTTGGTGGAAGATTGAGAGCATATCCTACACAAACTAACCCAAACACTCGAGGAAAGGTGATGGTTGACCTCACTGGGAACCCTTCTGGACCACCCAAGGTTCCAAGAGGTGGACCTGCATACTCATGGGGTCCTCCCAGGGTTGCAGGTGGCATTACTTTCAGACCAATTCCCCCTGACTTTGACATAAACAAGTCAAAAGCAACTAGTTCTGACATTCCTCCACCTGTAAGCAAAAAGGATAAAGGGAAGAAGAAAATTTGGCAAGTCTGACCGGATATGTGTTGTACATTTTGGAAGGGCATGGACAACATGGTTACATTTTGCTGGTGATGTGTATTTTTGGATTTATGTTATGTATTTTGGAAGGGTATTGATGTGTTTTGATGTTATTTGAGTAATTAGGAACTGTTATGTATTGGTTTGTTTTTTTGAAGTGTTTTGATGTCATTTGACTTTTGTGTAATGGTTGGAGGAATTTGTTTGGTTTGTGATTGGATGAGTCTAGCTTTTCTATTCAGGTTTTTTATACCAACAGGTTTACAGGAACACATTTCGTACCATTTTCAAACCAAATGGTTTATGATGCCATTTTGGTATTGTCTATTACTACCTTAATCTGTTGGTACCAATTTTGGACCAAAAACAATAATTGGTAACAAATGGTACCAGCAAGTTTACAGGGACATACCAAATTGGTCATTTACAAGTTCTTTGGACATATCAATCTGTGAACTTCTTGGTAACAAATGGTACCAATAAGTTTACAGAGACATACCAAATTGGTCATTTACAAGTTCTTTGGACATATCAATCTGTGAACTTCTTGGTAACAAATGGTACCAACAAGTTTACAGGGACATACCAAATTGGTCATGTACAAGTTCTTTGGACATACCAATCTGTGAACTTCTTGTTAACAAATAGAACAATTGAATGGCCAATAACATCCATCCAATTTTAGTACCAATTTTGGACCTAAAACGACAATTGATAACAAATTGTAGTAACAAGTTTTCAAAGACATAGCAATTGATATCACCCATCAACAACAATATTTCAAAATAACAACTACAATACACTTATAAAGGGAAATTCATAATCCGGCTAACAATTACAAACCAATTACCACCACTGAACACAATCCGACCAACACTTACAATTAGGCCTAGGCATTACACCATACCAAAAAAGTTTCATGCCAACATCATCCTAGATGCATTGCACTGGCTGTGAGATTGAGGATATACAAGCAACAACACGAATATCACCCATGAACAAACTAAGGCAAATTTGTACTTCCTCTCTACTGATCGAAGCTTCATCTTCTGTCTCTCTAGTTTAGACTTGTATTTCTCAGCTTCTTCCCTGCATTTATCAGCTTCATTCTTACTCCTCTCAGCTTCAAACTTATATTTATCTGCTTCATCCGAGACCTGGGTTCCACTCAATTCCCGTTCAAGCTTCAAACTCTCGTGCCACTTCCTCAACCTCGACACAACTCTTAGACCGTACACACACATTTCAGGGTCACGCCATGAAAAATAATCACATTTCACAGCTTCTTGCTGCATAATCGAAAAATCCCATCAATCAAAACTTGCGGAACCCTTAGGGAAAATAAATTGGGAAAACAGAGATAGATGAAACCCTAAGGGGAAAAAAAATTTGGGAAAACAAAGATGGAACCCTAAGGGGAAATTTTTTTTGGGAAAACAAAGATGGAACCCTAAGGGGAAAAAGAATTGGGGGAAGAAATTACTTACCTTGTAATTTACACAAAAATAAAACCTTCTACCAAAATTTTCCATGGTAAAGGATGTCCACGAACATGCTTTCAATCCACATTTACACAGTGGACTGGTAGAGGTTGCCGAGCTCGATTCACTGTCGGACATAGGTTATGACCGTAAACCCTTCCATGTGAAGAAGGGAAGAAACGCGTTGATGGAGGTAGACTAGACTAGACCGGAGCTGAGAGAGTGAGAGTGAGAGTGAGAGTGAAAGGATGTATGAGAAGGAGGTTTAAGTCGAAGTTTAAGTCGAAATTGTATCCGTTGAAGTCAGGGGCAAAGAAGACCAAACGCATTGAAAAAGTCACGTGGAAGTCACGTGGTACCAATTCCGTCACGTTTTGACACCGAGAACAGACGGAATGCCCTTATGGGACTCATTTTGATATTTAAAACCCCGGGTTCGAGAGAAATAATAGTTTAGTACCCTTCTATGGAATCGCGGATAGTTCGATACCTTTCTGCGAAGTTAACCCAAATAAATAAATAAAAATTGTTGACATTTTGTTTCGGTTGGATCTAAATTAATTTGCTTTGATTTTTTGCATCAAACAATGTCATCATCTGGATCTTCATCAGTGGGCCGTGTTGAGATGTCATATTTTTGTTTTTGCAATTTACCCGCACCTTTGAACACATCCTAGACTACAGAAAACCCTGGAAGAAAATTTTGGAGCTGTGCCACCTACGATCCAAAAGTGAGTAGTTTTATGATTGAAGTACTTCCACTAGATAATTTGAGTGTGTCTTACTGACTGCCTTGATATACTTCAACATTCAGACAAAAGTTGCATGTCGATTATTTAGATGGCTAAACAAACCAATTTGTGCAAGGGGTGTGGAGGTCTTAGCTGAGATTACGAAGAAGGTTAATAACCTAGAGGATGAAAATGGCAGATGCATAGTAAGGATTAAAGACTTGGAGAATGAAAATGACAATTGGATTGAAAGGGTTAAGCAATTATAGAAGGGGGATGATAAACACATGGAAATCATCAAATGTCTAGAGAAGGAAAATGGCATCTATAGGGCAAGGGAAAAAAATTCCATGTATGCTTTGTTGTTGTCATGGTTTACAATATTGTTGGTTGCTTGGGTTGGACTTAGTAAATGACATGTAGTTTGACATAGGTATGTGAATTATGTAACTTTGAACCCATCCTATAGGTTTATTAATTTCATGTTTTGCCTCTTGTGGGTTTATTAATTTCATGTTTCGCTCACTGTGGTTGTATGTGAATTACGTAACTTTAAATTACGTAACATTTATCAAAATAACCTGTTGACAACAATTCAACCCTTCATTAACCAAAAATGACCAAAACACAAAATAACATGTGTAACAATTCTCAACACAAAATAATGTGTGGCCAACTGATATAACCCAAAAGAACCCACAAAAGAAATTTAATGTTTTGCCCCATATGGTTTTAATTAATATCACAAATGGTACATTGGTTTTATAAATGTAGCACAAGTGATACCTTAGTTTTGTAATTGTACCACAAATGATACCTTGGTTTTATAATTATATCACATATGGTACCTTTGTAAACAATCAATATTTGGTGTTTGGTATGCCTGGTTTGTTTCAAAATAACCTGTATAGTCAAACTGTATACCAAAATAACCTATTGGCAACAGTGTATCAAAAAAGCTTGTTGACAACAATTCAACCCTTCATTAACCAAAAATGACCAAAACACAAAACTCCATTAAGTATTGATACATCATCCATACATCAGAAAATTACCAAATCATCCATACATCAAAAAATTACCATGTTTAACAATTTACAACCATCCAACTCTATCCATACATCAAAAGATTCATCAAAAGTTACATTCATTGACTAAACAACTTCATGAACAACAAAGATGACCAAAACATTGACAACAATAAGGGCCTTGTCTATACATCAAAAAGTGACCACTTCATGAATAAAAAAGTGACCCAATGTTAATGACCAAATCATTCAAGCCTATCTATACCTCAAAAATTACCATGTTTAACAATTTACAACCATCCAACCCTATCCATACATCAAAAGTTACATCCATTGACTGAACAACAAAGATGACCAAAACATTAATAACAATAAGTGTATTAACTGCTACATCTTGCTGGGATTGTGTATTAACTTCCACATCTGCTCAGCTGCTTGTGTTAGAACCAAGCTACAACACTATCAACAAATTAACAAAAGCCCTTAACAATAGACATTAAAGGAAAATTAAAAGAACATCCGGTCCATTACAAACTTTATGAGAAGCTCACCATTGATTTTCTCCTGTATAGATCAGAAACCCACATTGATCTCCGTCTTATCGGTTCGCTTGTACTCTGTGGGATCTCCTCCAGTTGTTGACCAACCGTGTCTGTGTTCTCAGTTGTTCTAGTGGGCAATACCGTCTCTGAGGGTCCTGCCTTACAATAATATAAACAAACACGTCAAATTGACCCAAATGTTAACATTCTATTGTAAATCAAATTAGGGACCTTCCATAAGGAAAAAAAAGAAGAAGAAAGAAACTCACGACAATTGGCTTCGGCTTCCTAACCCTTTTCGCATACTTCTTCTTATTTGGATTTTTTGGTTGGCGGCAACTCCTAGCATTGTGGCCTTTTCACCACAATTTCCACAGTGTACATCATACCCCTTGCGAGTTACCTTAACACTCTCATCCATCACATTCTCATTAGGTCCTTTTTTTCTCAGTTTTCTTGGCCTACACACTATTTCTTTAGTATAGGTGGCAGATAGAGATCCACGGCAATTTCTCAAAATTTTTGTGGTAGTTTTTTTCCTAATGCATCTAATGGCCTAGAACATGCCACCTACTTTTTAGTAGGTGGCCTCGAAAATACTCTAAAAGTTCACTTTCCCTCCCACACGTTTCGCTAAGAACCCCCCCGCCCTGCCCTGCCCCCCCCTCCCAAAAAAAAAATAAAAATGTGTTTTCTTGACTTCTTCCCTCCTCTCTTGTCCCATTTCAACTTATCTCTCACATTTCTTATGGTTTTCACTCAAAACCTTGTACCCATTTCAACATCTGATTCTCTACATCTTCAACATCAACGATTTCACCTTCCATTGGTCTCCTTGTTACTTTTTCAGATATTTTCTCAAAAAAAAAAAAACCAAAAAAGAGTTTCAGACAAAGCTTATGCAACTGCACCAATCAGCTATTTCACTCCAGAAAGTTTATGCCTTAAGGTATTATTTCTTATATTTACTTTGTTGTGTTATTTTTGAAGCTATCAACCGAGAGTAATGACGATGTAAGAATTTGTTTCAGTTGTTTTATCTATATTTGTTGTTCACATCTCATGAAATTTCCTATAGTTGTTTCATTTCAGTTGTTTGTCTACGATTCACGTCTGTTTTTCTGCATTATTTGTGATTTGGTTCCGTCACTTTTCTTTTCTTACTAATTAAAAGTTCGATTTTTTTTTTTGCTAGAACTAAGTTAATTTTGAGAACATACAAGAATTATAATTAGTTTTTTAATGGGTTATTTATTAATGACAATATTATATTTTATACACAAAAAAAGAATGGATAACATTACAAGCGATTCCTTGCAAAATATGAATACTCAGATAGATTCGCACCTTAAGTTAATATGGAATTTGATACTCTAGAGGATGTATGGAAACATTGGAAAAATTATGGAAAGCAAATAGGCTTTGGTGTGAGAAAAAGAAATTATAAATAAAAGTAAGTTTGATGGAAAAGTAACATCAAGAGGATTTATTTATTGTAAGGAAGGTGTTTGAGAAGTAGACAAGCGGGATTATCTTTACACTAGTTGTCGAGATGAAATAAAGACTAACTGTTATGCACAGTTATATCTTACATTATTACGAAAGACTAGGAAGTACAAGGTTTATAATTTTATAGTTGAACATAATCATATTCTGCATCTTCAAGAAACTGTTCATATGATGAGGTCGCATCGAGAAATGTCAGAAGTTCAAACATTTGCAATTGATTTGGCATGTGCTTCTGGAATCACACATAAGACAGCTCGTGCGCTGATGAGTAGAGAGACTGGTGGGAGAGCAAATCTTAGGTATACTGAGCTTGATCAAAAAAACTATCTTCAAATAAGACAGCAAAAGAATCTAATATATGGTGAAGTTGGCTGCTTGTTAAGGTACTTTCAATAACAAAGTGTTAAAAATTCATTGTTTCAATTTGCAGTTCAGTTAGATAGTGAGGAACAAAAAACTAACATTTTTTGGGTTGATGCTAGAATGATAATTGACTATGCCTATTTTGGTGATGTTATAACTTTTGACACTACATGTGGCACGAATAAAGAATTGAGACCCCTAGGTGTCTTTACTGGTTTTAATCACCATAGAGGAGTTGTGATTTTTGGGGCTGCACTTCTATATGATGAAACGACATAGTCATTTAAATGGCTTTTTGAAAGTTTTTTAAATGCACATGTAGGTAAAAAATTCCAAACGATATTTACATATCAAGATGCTGCAATGGCAAAGGCATTACCTGAGGTAATGCCAGACACGTGACATGGATTATGTAATTGACATATAATGCAAAATGGCATCAAGCATTTGAGGAATTTGATGAAGGATGGTTCTCATTTACTACGGGACTTTAAATCTTATATGCTTGATTATGAGGATGAGACTAAATTTGAAAATGCTTGGGAAAAATGATTAAAACATATAATAGTGGGTCAGCTAGTTGGTTTGACAGTATATACAAATTGAAGACAAAATGGGCTAGGTGTCACATGAAGAATACATTTATTTTGGGAGTGCGAAATACTCAACTCAATGAAAGCTTGAATGGGGACTTGAAAGCTTACTTAAAATTAGATTTGGGTATAGTGAAAAAATTTCAACATTTTGAGCGGGTGGTAGAGCAAAAGCGACATAAGGAACTGGAGGTTGAATATAATGTTCGGCAAAAATTGCCCACATTAGGGTTGAAGAATTCCCCTTTGTTGAGGCAGGCAGCACAAATGTATACTCCTGTGATATTTAAAAAATTTCATGATGAGTATAACTATGCATCAGCAGCAATAATAAAACATCGCAATGAGAGTCAGTTAGTACATGAATATATTGTTAGGCTTTATGATGAAGATAAAGAGTATAAAGTATGTTGTGACCGTGACAACAAAATAATCTTATGTAGTTGCATGAAGTTCGAAACATTTGGAATTCTCTGTTACTATGCTTTAAAAGTTTTTGACTTGCTTGATATAAAGATAATTTCTTGAAGAGGTGGACAAGAGAAGCAAAGAGTGGATATATCTTAAATACTAAGACAGAGAATGTGCAAGAGGATGTGAATTTAATTGTTACACAACAATATAGAAGATTGTGTCCAAGGGCAGTAAAATTAGTCACTGAATCAGCTGAAAATGAAGAGGCATATGCCTTTGTAGAGAGAACGATAGAGGAAATGGAAAAGCATGTTCAAAATATAAAAAAAATGTTCAAGTACTACTCTTGATAATGAAGTTCACATGTCATTGTCAAATGGCAATGAAACTATCGTTCATACCCCAATTGTTGAGAATTTACTTGAAAAAGTCAAAGGATTCAAGAAGAAGGAAGGCTAGAAAATGTTTAAGAAGTTGGGTAGAAAAGCAGGCAAAGAAGAAAACAAAAATTACAGGAAAGGATAATGTTGGAAAAAAGTTCTCTTAGGTAACATTCTAACTCTATAAATTCACATTCATCTCATATGATTTATTAGATTTCATATTATAAGGTAATGCATTCCCAGTTATATGTTTTTGTTAATGAGATTTTATTTTGTTTTATAATATAGCGAATTGATTAAGTGTCTTATTCACTACCAATGATAGCATTTGAAGAACCATTTGGACATAGATGTGAAACCGGTTTCATTGAATATCTACCGGTACACTTGCATTATTTTACTCTTCTAACAAATTAAAATGTGTTTCTACATTTTTTATGTGAATGTTGTGATTATGTAGGTACCATCTTATAAAAGTTTACTGCCCCCGTCTTCTCAAGTATCAAATAATGGGTACATTAGTCAGGTACGCTCATACTTGAATCAAATAATACTTCTTATATTGGGTTGACAAGTTAATTGTTATACTTTTTTTAGGTAACTCATGGGTTCAATTTTACAACACCTCTTGCTGATACAACAAATATATATACGAATTTCAGGAATTTTCTTGGTAAGTAACAAACTTATGAATGGGAAGAAATTTTTTAGCACTTTCTTATTGATTTAAAAATTAACTTTAATTTTGAAAATATGTTCAGGACATTGATTTTTTTATTGTCACTTGGAAGCATTTCAAAGGCCCGTTAGGTTGGTGCGAGTTTGAAACGTGGCATCAATTATGATTTTTGGTGGGTTGGCGTTGTTTGGAGGAGGACCTAATATTGTTAAGTTTGAAATATCATTTTGTGTAATTTTAGCATCTTTCTCATTTTTCTTGGCTTTGGGGCCTCTCTATATACTAAAATCTCTTCAAGTTATCTATATAAGGCAGATTTGAAGCTATGGCTTTGAGTTGTTACTCTTGTCTTGAATCAAATTGTAAGATGTGTGGTCAGCGTGGTCACTCAAGATGATTATTCAAAACTGTTTGATCAAGTTAAGAGGTTGATCAATTGCAGATGAATGGAAGACTTAACATCATTACGTTATTTTGGCTTGTTTGCTGATTTGTAACCTTTTGGCATAAAATTCTCTTGTTTGGTTAAATGAATGAATGTGTACAAATAATCTAATCTACTCCATAACAGAATGAAAATTTAGGAAGTAAAGTTGTATTGCAAAATAACTAATGTGTACAAATAACATTATGCTCCATAATGAAAATTTAGGAAGCAAAGTTGTTTTGCAAAATAACTTGAAGACACTTGCAAAATATTGAGGACATGCAGCTTTCACCATTAGGAGAAAAATGAATTGTTATTTCTAGATACAAATGTCGCAAATTTTGAGAATGTTTCAAAAAAGAGTGCCAAAAAATGGACTTGGCCTGCCACCAACCCAATGCTCACTACTCCTCCTTAGCCTCACACGTGATGATGGGGAGTGATCATGCACCATTAAGTAGTCCGAGCTATGGTGCTCCTTTCTGCAAAAAGTAGAAACTGAATCCCAGTGCTCAATGCTCCCTAGAAAATGATCTTGAACCAAAGTCTTGACAGTGCTGGCTGGAAGATGCAAGATGTTGTGAAGAACGACTGCCCTATGTACAAATAATATTGGAATAAGTAGGACACATTTTAAACAAAATATCAACCTTTAGATAGGAGGAAAAAATTATTCAAGTGCATAGAGTATTGCATCTGAAAAGGTCAACAAAACTCTCAAAATAATCATTTGATCGTAATCAAATTTGAAGTTTCTCTTATAGACTATTTACACAATCAGAACATTTAAATCCAAATGTCTGTGAGGTAAAGAAGATGCCTATTGAGAATTGACTCTTTTGAGTCATATCATCGCAAGTAATCTAGTTAAAGTGAACAATTTAACGGTTCTGCATATGAATTTATTTTTCCCATGTTTCTTCTTCAATAGGAGTCTAGACAGATCAATTCTTTAAAGCATACACCATGTTCTTCATCTTTTTCTAATTTTCTTGTCTCTTGATTCCAACACCCATGCATTGAAACTCTTAACAATGTTGTTTAGTAAGATGTCACTGCGGCTATTGGTTCTGAATGCATGTCGTAACCACATCTTTGGATCTAATTTTTCAAGGTAAGTGTATGCTCTTTCGTCCATACCTTTAATCATAGAGAGGTAGTACTTGAATTGTATCTCATTGGGTGCCCTAGTTGCACCCCACAATTCATCCTTGAACTATTTTCCCTTTAATCATTTGGTCTTGAAATTTGTATGCAAATGCTTCACACAATATCTGTGCTCTAGGCCAAGCATCAGATCATCCAGATCATCCAGTAGCCCCTGTTTTAGCAAAAAAGACATTGAAATAATGTTGGCAATATGTAAATGATCATAAGACATCATGTCATTAAATATTACCTTTTGTCTATCGGATATGAATGACCGCATGTGCTCATGCTCATACCCAATATCATCCAACAGTATTCTCAAGAACCATGTCCATGTGTCCCTGGTCTCGGTCTCGCATGTCGCATATGCGATAGGGTAAATATCATTGTTTCCATCCCGGGCGACGACTACATGCAACTGGCCACCCCATTTTCCTTTCATGAAACATGCATCCACACATATCATTGGCCGACATCTGGCCAAGAAGCCTTGCTTACAGGCTGACAATGAAACATATATTCATTGGAAGAACACTCCATTCATCTGAATGTATGCTGAGCTACCCGAATTCCACTGCCGTATTGCATTCACATACTCTCTGGTGTGCTTATACTGCTCACCATCTCTTCCATCTAGAATGTTAATTGCCAATTTCTTCGCACGGTGACAGCTCAACAATGTGAACTCAACATTGTAATTCCTTCTTATCATTTCCTTCAACGCTTTGGCTTTAAAATCTTTTTGGTCTCGAAAAGTATTCAGATGTCAATGTGCAACCCACTTGATTGTTGCCCTCTTGTTATGGTAGTGGCCGCCACAATTATGCTCTGCATCAAAAGTCCCCTTCATTGTCTTCTTCTTCACTGTCTAAACTTTCAAAGTTGTCACTGTCATAAGACTCCTCATCCTAGTTATTTATGTCATTGACTTCAATATTTAATGTACCCGTTTTATCCCAAATTTGAAACCATTCGTTTGTATCATTTCTGGCTTCGCGTATAACATTGTCATCTTTACCTACAAAGATGTCATCTTCCTCGCCATCCATTACTTCAAAATCACTCAACTCAAAGGCCTCCTCATCCCCCTCCTCCTCATCAGGCGGCTGTCGCGGTGGCTATTAGGGTTGCTTCTGTGGTGGCTGCACTAATGCCTGTTATTCTGGTTGTTGCCCTGCCTGAACTGCTTGCTACTGTGAGTCTGTGAGACATTCTCATCCTCATGGTTTATCTCAACCTCTGAAGGAGATTGAGATAAAAGCAGCATTGGCCAGACCACTTCAATAGGAACTGGTTCAACCGGTTCTTCCACTTCATGGTCCACAAATACATGTAGCTTCTTACTACGACCATGTATTAGCCCTCGAAGCATAGTCATGAAATCATTGTTATTAGTAAGACCATGTATATCTTCATTGACATCTTCATCATACTTGTAGTACATCGTAGGAATATCATTATACCTGTACCCCAAGTAAATTTCCAGTATGTTGGTGAGGTCCCAAAAGCACCATCTGTTAGCATCCACCCTCTCTATTGTCATTATGTCTCCTCCAACATACGTCATCCTGGGTCCACTCAGTGACCCATGGTGGTAGATTATGAGATCAAAAAGTGGATCAACCATTTCTGCACCATTTTAGTAAACAAATATAATAGTCAAACTCGTATCTAGAATATAATGCACACAATGCACAAAGTACAATGTTGATAATGATTGATCCTTATTGTGTGCTGATAAGTATTGCTAAGTGTTACTGTGTGTTGACAAAGTTGATGATGTCTTACAAAGCTGTTCAACCAAAATCTTGATATTCAATCTGCACTAAGCTGGAATTTTGTTGTAAAATCAAGGGGATTTCATTTTATATCTTTTGTGAACAGCAACACATGATGTCTAGACCCAAAATAGAATTGCAATAGACAAAGACAAAGACGACATGTTCAATAAAAAAAGACAGACTTTTCATGTGCACAGCCAAATGGGGCAAACGAAACTGGTTTTTGAACAAACAAAGGTGGAGACTTTTTCCTTTGCCCAACAAACGACAAAAGCACGTGCTAGGAGGCCCTACCCCAACTGTATCCTTTCCCTAAACAACAAAATGTGTTTATTTTTCTTAACCCAAAACTTTGCCCAACAACTGAAAATCAAACCAAAGCTATTTAAAACTTCTTGGGTGAAGTTTGTTTCGCAAAAGCTATATACTTTGTTCAAGATATGGTGCTTCAGAAAATACCTCTGATTTAGGGTTCAATCTTCAGTCCCAGGGTCGAGAGCGTAGATTAGGTTCCGAAAAATGAGCTTCTAATTGGCAAGAGTGAGTAGTTTCGGACTCAGACGTGCGCAGGTCCGGCCGAGTTAAAGTGGGAAAATCCGGCCGAGTTGCGAAAAGAAGATGCGAAGATCCAGCCAAGTTGATGTGTGAGAGTTTGGGGGAGGGAAGATCGACAATCCGCAGAAATAGGGCTCCGATATGAACACTGTGGATAAAGAAATTGGCAAGTGAGGAAAAAAGTTACAAAAATTATAAGAAAAAATTTGCGTATTTCATTTCAGTGATGTGTCGTCTAGTGGGCTGACGGGGCGCATATGTGTCATTTGACATGGCGAGCGGGATAAGTGTCGCACCCTTAGGGGTGTTACGTGGCGCTGAAGTGGCAAGCCATTAATTTATGGACGGAAAAACTAATGGAGGTATCAAGTCCATCTTTTCCCAAACCATAAGTACCATCGATGATACAAATGAAAGCACAGGGGTCAAAAAATAAAGTTGCCAAACCACAGGTACCAATAATGTGTTTAACCCTACTTTTAATGGGTAACTTAAAAGTAATACATAATAGTTTTTTTTTTTTGTGTTCCTAAGCAACTAAAAGGGAGTAGTTTTATTTTCAAGGTTATAAGTCCACGTTAAAACGACTAGGGACCGTTGAGACGTTCTGATCGTTCGAACATTACTAGAACCATTGGAACTGTCTGATCATTCGAACGATGCATGGACTATTGGAACGATCTCCGGGTAGAAACTCATAAACTTCAAAAGGTCATACCTATAATCCATCTACCACACTATAAGGCCTAAAGAGGCTTCATTTCACTACCCTAAGCATTAAACACACCTCAAAACGAAATTCAAACACCAAAGTCTCAAACTTTAACTCAAAAATCAAATATTTCTTCAAAAGACAAGCTTCATTTTTAAGCACTTTAAATGTACAAGGGATTTACATATAAACACAATTAATAGTGAGAGATCTACTCTCAAACAACAAGGGAAACAAAATAATGCAAATCATCCATAGAACTTCAACTTCCTAACCCTAAAGTCATCATTATCCACAACAAAACCTTATCCTACACCTTCTACCAACACACACACGAAAATAAACATAATATATAAGAGTAAACAAGATAAATCCACAAAATGAAACCAACATACTCCAAATTTAAGATATAGAGGTTGCCTTCCTTGAAGCTAGAACTCGAAGACCTAAAAAACATCTCTCCCTCTCTCTAGGGTTTGGGTGGCTGAAAGAGGCAAAATGGGAGTCTAGGGTTCGACCTAGGCCCTTAAATAGGCCTTCATCCACGAGTCCATACAAAAATGGCTCTATTTGATTTGCATGTAGACTATCACCACTCAGACATTTCATAATGCCGTTTGAACGTTTTCTAAGGTGTACTGTTGGAATGGTCTAAGGGTTGTTCGAACAACTTTCCTATTTCACCGTTATTAACCGCTCAAACGTTCTACTAAGAATTTACCCAAGTGTATAAAAAAAAAAAAAAAAAAAAGAAAAAAAAAAAGAAGAAAAAATCTCATTTTTCTCCTCCTTGTGAGATTTGGGACTAATTCAATTCTACCAAACATACTTAAGCATAAATTAAGATATCTTTAACCATAATTTAGTGTAGAGTATTACATCATCTCTCACTCTTTTTTTTTGTCCTACCTCATTTCTCTGACACCTTCACATTAAAAATCTTATCTCACAATCAGCCCACCACCATCCATAATTTCAAACCAAACCTCCATAATCCGCAAAACCCCCCAACTTTAATTCACTTTGTTCTAATCCATTGCTTCTAGCAATGCTTGTGGAATTGATCCACTAGGCGTTGAGAAAATTGCGCACATAGATTGATGTAGAGGATCTATAAAGGTTGAGAATAAGCTTTATATATCTATATAATGAATGGTGTTGAATTTGCCACTGGCTCTGCCCACGGAGGAATGGAGTGGGTAGGATAGGGTTTGAGTTTTGATTGGTTGGATTTTATTTTATTTTATTTTCATTTTGGATGGTGTTTTTTTTTATTGATAAGAATTAGCAGTAATTAGCTGTCCTAATAACACGGGAGAGATCATATAAAATTCACCTGTATATGAGTTTTCAAAGTGAATTGAACTTCACATTTTTGTTTTCTTTATAGATAAATATTATAAAGAGGTGACTACAACACCGGAGAAAATCATTTCTTTAATCGTTTTACCAAGTCAATACATTATGTTAATCAGCTGAATTATAATTTATTATATTAATGAAGCCAAAAATATGAAAATAGAAAATAGTCTTCAGAATAACCAATGGATGGTGGCCAAAAGGACAAAAAAGAAAAAAAAAAGGGATGGCTATTGGCAGGTGGTAAAGAATTTTTTTGTTGCAAAATTACTACTCATGGAGTCATTGTTTGAGGTTGTGACAATTTATTTATTTTTGAGTGTCAAATAGTCCCATGCCTCTATAACAAATAATCCCTTTTGTAATAATTTTAGCAATTTTTTTGACAGGATCATTTTGAAATTACATATTTATCATAAAAATTAAAAAAAAAGGGTATTAGGTTTTGTTTTGTGGCCGAACCTCCCATAGATCTTTAAGAGCATTTCTACCAGTAGTAATTATTTTAGTTATTCAAAATACATACGTTTTTTTTTTTTAAAAAAAAAATTTAGCTACTAGTTTTTTAATATAAATTCCAACAAATTATTTATCTCACTCTTTACTTTCTTTATATATTATTTTTCAATGTGCTTTTTATTGTAAAAGTTAAGACTTAAGGAAGAGGGAGAGAGATGAGAGAAATGAATAGAAAAGACTAAAATATGCTAAGTGAAAGCAAAATGGATGAATAAAATACTTCAAAAACACTATTTTGAAGTATTTATCGGAGGAATAAAATGATTCATAATAGTCTTCAATAGGTAGCTTAATTGTCTGATGATCATGTCTCATGAAGCGGAAGTCACTAGTTCGAATCCCCTCATTCCTTCTTGTGTGGACATGTAAAAAAATAAAAAAATTCTTATTATGAACCATATGAATAATATACTGGAAATGCTGGCCACCCAGCACCACGCCTTTTTTTTTTTTACTTTTTATTATTATTTATATAATTTTTAAGACAAATTTGTAATTTCATAATGATTTATAAAAAAAAGTACCGAAATTTGTACATAGAATTATTTGTTATATTTGCATCGGGAGTTATTTGCAACAACTTCAAACGTTGGGACTAATTTTACAATTATCGGGAAAAAAGAAAAGAAAAAGAAGCTATGTGTCTGACAGTACGATTTTAAGGATCAGTTTAAATTTGCAATTTTAAAATGTGCAATTTAAAAACGTAGTTTAACATATAAAATTGAGCGTTTTTTAAAATGTATCTTTTTGCCTACGATTTGAAAATACAATTTTTTTTTTTTTTTTTTTAAGAAAAATACAAATTTTTATATGTATTAAAATCGTAATTTTTAAAAAATGCACTCTTAAATAATAATTTTTTTACGATTTGATTTAAAATTATCTATTTGATCTACGAAATCGCAATACCAAAAACTCTCGGAATCAAATTGCAGAAAAGTGTAGAGTGCGTATTAAAAAAATTACCGTTTAAAAAATATTAAAAAAAAGAATTGTGGTTTTCAAATTAGAGGTAAATGGGTGCATTGTTAAAAATGAGCCAATTATTTTAAAATTTAAGTTACGATTTTAAAAGGTAAATTGAACAAATATTTTACTGCATAATCACTCTTTTATCAGGGAGCCTAAGCCTCTCTGTCCCTATTACAGTTTTACCTCTCTTTCTCTCTCTCTCTCTCTCGGATCAAAACTACAAGACAAGAAGCGAGCGCTTTACGTCCATCCTCAGCGACGCACCGAGATCTGGAAGGTCATTTCATTCCTTTCTATAAGACCGTCGATTCTCGCTCTCCAATCTCTTTGTTATTTCAATAACCAAATCAAATTGAATTCCACAAACACTCCTACAGTTTTAAAAGCACCTCAATTCCTCCAGATCTACATTTTGACAATTTTCGGTTTCTCCTGTAGTTACCACAATTTTGCAGATCCATCCGTCATGGATTTCATGAAGGTTTTTGATCAAACGGTTCGAGAAATGTGAGAAACCTCTCAACCCTCGCCGTTGCGACTTTCTCAATTCGATCTGTTTTTGTTAAATCTAACTGTAATTTTCCTTTCTGATAAGCTTTAAAGGCAGAATCTCATTGTTTTCTTTCTTTTTGGGACCAGAAAGAGGGAGGTGAATCTGAAGGTCCTGAAGGTTCCCGAGATGGAACAGAAGGTACAAACACGCACTTTTTCTTTTTCTGCGAAGAATTTCGATTTGTCTACTTGCATTTATTTTTGTTGCGAATTGTTTTATTCATTTTGTAGCTACAAATTCCATTTTATGACAACTTTCACATTAGTCTAAATAACATTGCAACATTGCACAGAGTGCAATCTTCTTCTTCTTCTTCTTCGTGAAATATAAGATGTGATTTTTTTATGTATAATATTCGACGTGAAGTTGAAGTGAACAGAAGTAGGGAAAGCTGATTAGATCTTTTGATTTCTGGAATTGAATCTAAGCTAGCGTTGATGTTCACTGATAATTAGAGTAGATGTTTTTCTCCAGGCGCCACTGTCTTAGTAGGCCAGAATATTCTACTTTTTTTTAATTATTATTATTATTATTTTTATTCTAGTTGGTCTGTATTGAATGCTTAATACAAGAATTCTATGTTTTGCAATTTATGGACTATTCTTTCTCTTTTGGGATCATGCGGCCGATTGTTATGTTTTTGTTTCACTTTTTTATTCATAGCTGGTTGCTTGTTTTGTACTTTCGTGGCGAATGATTAAACTGTAATTAGTAATATGCGTGTTTATTAGACTTATTTTATGTAATTGATTTAGGATTTTGTTTTGTTGCTTAAATTACTTTCAAACCTTTATTAATGCAGGTACTTGATGCAACGGATAATGAACCTTGGGGTCCTCATGGCACTGCATTAGCGGAGATTGCACAGGCCACTAAAAAATTGTAAGTTTGAACTTGTGTAGGTATATTCTAGTTTTACATCTTTATACTTGTACTAATCTATGAAAGAAAGATTCCATGCGTCACTTAAGCTTACCTTATTACTTTTGATATCTTTCAGTACTGAATGTCAGATGGTTATGAATGTTCTGTGGACAAGATTGACCGAGACTGGAAAGGACTGGCGCCATGTCTATAAGGTAAGATTTCTCCTATTACCACATTTTTCATTCTTGGGAAGTATGAATTTCAAGTAGAATCTGACTTAGCTGTTCTCTGAACCTTGATGGCTTAATGGGCCTTCTTTCATGCCGTCAACACCTGAAATTGCTTTTTTATATATATCAGTCATTGGCAGTCATTGAGTATTTGGTTGCACATGGATCTGAACGTGCAGTTGATGAAATTATAGAACATACTTTCCAAATCTCTGTAAGGACTCTAACATTCTGTATACTTGCCCATGCAATACTCTACAGTGTAAAAAATGATGTTGAATGTTTTCTCACATTCTATTTGGTTTTGTGTTCGTAAAGTCACTCTCAAGTTTTGAATATGTTGAGCCAAACGGGAAGGATATGGGTATAAATGTGAGGAAGAAAGTGGAAAACATTGTGGCCCTTTTGAATGACAAGGATAAAATACAAGAAGTTAGGAATAAAGCTGCTGCAAACCGCGAGAAGTAAGCAATGCTTCAATAACTCAAATTATATGGTTAACGTGGGGTTTTAGGAATTCTGTTTTGGGCTTTTTCCAGTGAATGAACTGTGTGAATACCACTACTTTTAGGTACTTTGGACTTTCTTCTTCTGGAGTAACATACAAGTCAGGTTCAACCTCATATAGTAGCAGCAGCTACCAGAGTGGAAGCGGTGCAATGGATGGTGATAGATTCAAGGATAGTTATAGTGACAGGGATAAATATGGAGAAGAGAAGTATGAGAAGGGTACTTTTGGAAAATCACGCTCCAGGGTTTCGAGCGAGAATCAGGGGAATGCTTTGAAGAAGGGCTCTACACGCAATGGCAGGCAAGGGGTTTACGTCTTTTCCTGATTTGTTGCCAACTTAATAAGAATTTTGCCTGTATTTTCCAAATTGGACTATGCTATCATAAAGTTGGATAAGCTTTTTAAGGACATATTTGTTATATTTGTTGGTCATGGACTTCATATCTTTTGTCATCTTCTGCTATATCTTTCTATTGGTTTCAGTTCATGCAAATAGAGATTCATGTTGTTCACTTTGGATACTAGCATTTTCTCTGATCTTGTTAGTATTATGGTTACTGATGTACTGGCACTGGCGCATTGCTGTTTGCGGCTATTATGCTTGCAGTGAGAGTTTGGAAAAATCTATTGAATCATATTATGTGTGTTCACATGCATCCATTCTCAATAGTTCTTGGTTTTTAAAAGTCTTACCTGTGTACATGCAAATATCAAGATGGTTATGGCTTTAATATTTCCAATAGGACTGACCTGCTAATTTTCATGACTCAGAAAACTGTGTTGCATAAAACATGGTTTTTAATTGCCAATAGATAGGTACCACTCTCTCTGTCTCCATCATGCTTTCACCAGCAAAAACTGATGCATTTGCATCTCTAATTGTTGAACTCTTTTGTATTTTGCTGATTTTAGATTCTGTCTTGCAGTAAGGATGGGAACAATATTTCATCTAGTGCATCAAAGTCATCAACTAAATTATATGACTCAGATAAGTACAATTCAATTCCCTCTCAAAGTTTGGGTGCCCCTCCAAATAATTATGAGGATGACTTTGATGACTTTGATCCGCGTGGAACTTCCAATAGTAGTAAGTATCCTGAGATGATTTTCCCTGTGGTGCAATTGTTCGTTTTATATAAGTAACAAAAGGAGTCTCATGGTCCACATGTTTGCAAGTATTTGGCATCTATTTGTTGCCTGTGCCTACAATCCACACATCGAGTGTCTTTTTATGTTTGTTTTTCTCATAACTTACCAAATGAGGCACTCATACTTACCCAGACTCACTGACTCAGAGCAGCTTGTGCTGATATGTCAACTGAGATATTAAAAACCGATTGCCTTTGAGGCATATTTCAGATGGTACTTGACTTGTTTTTGTATCAATTGATTACAGTGGAAGAAGGTGTTATAGGGAGACACAATTTCTTTTGGTATCAGTGGGAGGGACTAAAAGAAATTTTAACAGGGTCATCTTTCAGTTTATTCCTCTATTATTAAGTAGTTATTTGAAGGCCTTGCCCTTCGGTGAAGGTGTTATAATATCGTTTGATAGACAGGATCCTCCCTGTGATCTGGGACTAGGCTTGGACGATTATTCTTATGTATGAATGTGTCAGAATCTTGCATGTACCATAGAAACTTGTCGTGGTGCCCCTCATTTATTAGTGTAGTACATCATCCATGTCTGAGTTTTCATCTCATGCATTTTATATGAATTTGAACAGTGACATTAGATTAATTATATTTTTGTTGTTATGAATTTAGTTTCGGCTTTATCAGATGCAGAAGCTTTTCAATGAGATATGCTAATGATACTAATTACTGAAGTAGTGCCCTTTATGTGTTAATAATGTATTTGATAGCAGGATGTATTTTACCATTGTTGTTGTGGATTATGCTTTTTGACAGAGGTTGCTGCTGGAAGCTCTGACCAGGTGGATCTGTTTGGACAAAGTTTGGTTGGTGACCTCTTGGATGCTCCAATATCTGTTCCCACAGAAAATCCTATTATGAATAACAGTTCATCAGAAGTAGATCTTTTTGCAGATGCAACTTTTGTATCTGCGTCACCCCAAGCAGAAAAAGGACCAGGTTCTGAAACCCAGGTCAGATACTCTTTCATACATTCTATGTTGCAGTCTTGTGTACTTTTGAAATTTGAGGCTGGTGTTTCTATTTTTGCCCTCCCTTATCTATCAACTAAGGCCAAGTAAATATAGGTATATCTTCAGTCAATTAATAGAAGGATAAAAATGGTGTCCTCTACAATATAAGGGTAAAATGATCATGAAAAAGTAACTAAAATATCTTATGTGACTTACTGGTGACTGTTTGCTTTTACTATTCCTACCAGTGTTTGATAGAGGGTTATAAACTTATAGTAGTCAGTCTTGGAAACTTCAGCAGAGCACTTGATGCTAAAAGGAGAGGAGGGGATAATAAATTGAAATCATCCACTGCTACAGGTTATTAAATTTTGTCTATCCTAAATTAAAAGAATGTTCACACAAGCATGTGTAAAACTGTTTTAGTTGTCATTTAATGAATCCTGTAAGCGCTTAAGTATCCTTAGGAAGGATTAAAGGGTAGACTTTTTATCCTTTAGGTGCTAAAGACCCCTTTCTTCTGTAGTAACCAAATTCTGATGGTACCATTTGTGCAGACTAAGGTCGATCTATTTGCTTCCCAACCTGCCATTTCTTCTTCAGCTCCTTCAACAGTGAATCTTTTTGCCGTCCCTGATCCAGTTGCGCAGCCAGAAGCAAAAGCTCCGAACTCTGCATCGCCAGACGCTAACATTTTTGATCCCTTTGCTGCTGTTCCGCTTAACAGTTTTGATGGATCTGATTTATTTGGTTCATTCACTTCTCATTCTGATTCAGTATCTTCAGAACCCGCACAAAATGATGGCAATGGCGGAAGCGATATCAATTTGAATGAAAAATCTTCAGCAGACTCGAAGACTCCACCCAAGAAGAATAGTTTCCAGGTGAAGTCGGGAATTTGGGCAGATTCACTAAGCCGTGGACTGATTGACCTTAATATATCTGCCCGTACGTATATCTATCTTCATCTTGACTAGCAAATTACCTTCCCTTAGCATGTCTGATTTGCATGTATTCTGATACGAACTTGGGTGGAACAATTGATTTTTTGAGTCATAAGATCTGAACGATTTATCAATAAACTTGATATGTTATCATCAAACAAGAAAAAAGAAAAAACAAGAAAAAATCCACGTACCCCCTCTCAAAAAACCACTCAATTGACAATTCCCCCTCCCCCTTAACCTTCAATTGGGACAATGTTTACCCCCAAACTACTAAGAAATTGTCAATGTTCCCCCAAGTCCAGCAAAAGGACAAATGACCCTACAATTTTTTCAATAAGACAAAAACACCCTTATAAATTTGAAAAAAAAAAAAACTAAAAACTTAAAAAAAAAAAAAAAAAAAAAGAAAAAACCAGGGGTTGCCACCCGGGTGGCCAACCACCCCCATGGCTATTTGGGAGTGGTTGCCAAAAAGAAACAAGCTTCAGGGGGAGAGCCCCCTGAACCCCCCTTCTTAGACCGGTGTAGCTGTATTGCCACCCCCAAATGGGCAAAAAGAAAAAATAAAATAAAAAATAATGAAGGGGGTGGTGGCCATGGGGGTGGTTAGGCCACCCCTGGCTAGCCAGAGGGGGTGGCCGAACCACTCCCATGGCCTTGACAGTTTTTTTTTTTTAGAATTTTGGAAGTTTGCTGGAGATATTGTCAATTGGGTGGTAGTTTGAGGGGGCAATGTGAATTTATTCGATTTTTTTTTTTTTTTTTCTTTTGATAAGAAATAAAATTGTAAAGTTTCATTTTGAGTGGTGGAGATGAGTTCCACTAATTGGGTTTTGAAAGTCAAAGATTTTTGTGGTTGTATGAGTTTCAGACATCTCTCATCAAAAATATTTTTGTGCACATATTCTTTTCCTGTTGTAGCATGTTCAAACTAGATAACTAGCTTTCCATGTCATGGTTTGGCAATACATGGCTTTGCCTGATGGTATGCCAATCAAGACAATTATCACACCCCTTTACCATTTTTTAACACCTCTCTCACTCTCTGTCGTCGGCACGTTCCGATGTCTTCTTTCTTCTGTGTCTTCTCTTTGGTGTCGGTGGGGCTGTAGTCATTGGTGTTGGTTGTTGGCAATGGGTTTTTTGAGTTGGTTTTATGTAGAGGCTAGAGTCTTTAAGCTCTCGGTAGCAAAAGGGAGGACTGTGTTACATTTGGTGGAAAGGTGTGGGTGACTCTTCCTCGGTGTCAAAGGGAAAGGTGCTGGCAAAAAGACCTTTGTGGAGATGGTAGGTAGGGAGGGGTAGCTGTAAAAGTGGCCATTGATACCGGTGGTGGTGGTGGAGCATGCACCTCGTTTGTTGTCCTGCGGGAATGGTAGTTGCAGAAGTGCCCATTGGCGCTGGTAGTGAGGTTGGAGTGTGCTCTTCGTACCTTGTCCCATAGGGAGAGCCATGCAAGGACCGTTGACGCCTCCATTCCCAGTTCTCGTGCTGTAATAGGAGGCATGGACGTACGAAGGGGTCACATGATGGGTGTTAGTGGGAACCTTCAAAATATGAGAAGCCAACTAGAGAAAATAAAAGGGGAGGTGGATCGGTTTCTAGCGTTAGTAGATGAGGGATTGAAATCCTTTGGGCCGGAAGAGTTTAATAACTTGGAAAAGGTTGATTTTGATATGGTGAAACATCGAGCAAGGGTCCAATTTGTGCTAAAATTCCGTTCTACTACCTAAAGCCCATTACAACCGGACAAATCCCGTCATACAAAAAAAAAAAACCCTAAGCCCACCTCCACAACAATTGAAACGCGCATTTCACCTCAAGCCCACTTTTAAGTGGGTTATGATTTCACAGCTGGGAAGGTTGCGGAGGCCCCCTACCTTGGGTTAAGGCCCAGTTGTGGATGTGGGCTTGGTGGGAAGGGATTTGGGTCATGTGGGTTGAGCTTTGCCAATCTTGGTTATCTTTTAGTGGGCAACAGCCCTGGATGCCTGTGCGCAAGATACGCAAATTATTTCGAGGGTCATAGACGTGCTTTTGCCAGCGGAAAGTCTGCCATCCACGGTGGAGCCTCCGGTTAGTCAGTTGAAGCATCTGGCTCGTGCTTGTTCATTAGATTTTGTTGGTGATGAGGCCGAGGTGGTCCCCCTCAATGTTGGGCCTTCCATTTTGAACTTTGGTGGCAGCATTAGTAGGTCTGGAGGTTTGCCTCATCTGATTCAGCAAGTAGGCCATAACGAGGGCACTATGGTTGACTCTGTTTGCTTGAGCATTGAGGAGTTGAGGGCCAAGAAATAGGACCTGTATCATTACAAAAGATTATTGCCTATAGTCGAGGCTCTTTACTTGTAACTTCAAAGTGGGTTTTGTTGTTGAAAGGGAGAATTGGGTTCCTATGTGCTAGATATTTTTCTTCCCTCTTCACCATGCTCCTCCAAGGTGTTGGGGGGGGGGGGGGGGGGGGGGGGGGGGGTTAATGCTAGTATAGATAAAGAGAAATGTATTGTTTATGCTGAGATGGTTGGCTGTGAAGTGGGTGGTGTGGTTAGGAATGATAATGTAACTCCACCTTGCCTGGATATGGAAGTGTTCTCTGAGCAAGTGCATGTTCCGTTGAAATCATGCCCCCCGTTTGCTAATAAGAAAAGGGCAAGGGCAAAATCTTGAGTCTGGTTGCTGCAGACTAAAGGAAATTCGTGGGGATTTCATGTGCAGGTTTTGAAGAAGAGCTTATGGCCTTTTTTACAGCCATTGAAGCGTGTCACTCCCAAAAGGAGTCAGCTTCTAGTTCCAAATTGTTTATTTAATAAGGAAAGTAGAGAATTAAATGGTTATGTTGTTCCATCAACTATGACTCAAAAGGTGGTTGTGCTACCCGTGACAGAGTCAAAGGGAGGGTTGTGATTGGTTCTTTATGAAGCCCAAGTTGTTATCTTGGAATGTGAGAGGGTTGAACAAGTGAGACAAATGCCTAAGAGTCAGAACCTTGCTAAGATAATGGAAGACAAATATTATTTGTTTGTAGGAATCTAAGTTGGAGTTGATTTCAGTAGTGTTGTACATAGTTTGTGGGATTGTCAACACATGGATTGGTGTTATTCAGCTTCTAGATGTGCCTTTGGTGGTATCTTACTTATTTGGGATAAGAGGGTTGTGGAGAAAATTGAAGAGTGCGTGGCAGGAATTTACTGTTGCTTGGTCCTTTAGAAACGTCAAAGATGGTTTATTTTGGGCTTTTGCATGTGTCTATGGGGGCCTAATTCTGATTATGATAGAAGGTATTTATGGGAAGAATTTGTTGGCTTGCTTAGTTGTGGATCATGTCGTGGTGCATTGGGGGAAATTTCAACGTCACTCGATTTACTAGTGAAAGATGAGGTGAAGCTCGTTTTTGTCCCGCTTTGGTGGAGTTTTTTGATTTTATTTTTGACGAGGGCATCATGGATATTCCCTTGTAGGAGGGTCTTTTACGCAGTCAAACAAGCGGGATCCCCCCTCTTGGTCAAGAATAGATAAGGGTTGGGAAGTCCGGTTTCTGGATTGTCTAAAAAAAGGCTACCTAGACTTTGCTTAGACCATTTCCCTCAATGTTCGTCTTCTTATCATAAGGCTCCTCAAGTTTCATTTTGGCTTGCAAATTGAGGGCTTTGAATGTAGATTTAAGTTTCTGGAATTAGTAGATGTTTGGTAATGTGGAAAACAAGAGAAAGTGTCTTTTGGATGAGTTATGTATTCTCGATGGTTTGGAGAATGAGAGAGCTTTATATGTTGAAGAGAAGTTGAGAAAAGACAATTATTAGTGATTTGGAGAGGGTTATCTTATCGGAGGAGATAAGTTGGAGGTAGTAGTTATAAGGGTGCTATGGTTAAAATAGAGTGACAAATGCACAAAGTTTTTCCATCGAGCGGTTAACTCGAATATGAGAAACAACTCTATTGAGTCGTCGTTGGTTAATGGCTCAATTTCATCCAATCAAACTAAGATTAGGGAACACTTTGTGTAGTTCTATGAGAGATTGTTTACCGAGCAGTTTAGTTGGTGGCTCAAGCTGGATGGCCTTGCTTTTGATACCATTGAGGAGGAGGAAGCCTCTTGGTTGGAGCAACTGTTTGAAGATAGTGAGGTTCTTTAGGTGGTGAAAGGTATATACAGTGATAAGGCACCAGGCCTTGTTGGATTTACTATGGTATTCTTCCAAGTTTGCTAGGATGTGATCAAAGAAGATATTATGGGGGTGTTCCATGAGTTTCACTGGGCTATCAATGTCAAGGATTTTCTCCCTTTAGTATAGTGAGTAGAGTTATAAGATTATTGCCAAAGTCCTTGCTAATAGGTTGAGTGGGGTTGTGGAGAAGATTATCTCGAAGCCCCAGAATGTATTTGTCAGAGGTAGGCAAATCCTTTACTTTGTTCTTATAGCTAATAAATGTTTGGATAGTAAGATTAGATCTAGCGAGCCTGGGGTTCTTTGCAAGTTGGATATTGAGAAGGCCTATGATCATGCCGATTGGGGGTTCTTATTATATTTGTTGAGCGTGGTTTGAGACAGGGAGATCCTTTGTTATTATTGTTGTTTGTCATCGTCATGGAGGCTTTAAGTAAAATGCTTTTGGCCAAAATGAGGGGCTTCTTTTAGGCTTTTTTGTGGGGTCTAGGAACATTGGTGCGCTTAACATTTCCCACCTTTTGTTGGCGGATAAAACCTTGATTTTTTGTGGGGCAAACCTGAACCACCTTTGCTATTTACGTGCTTTATTCCTATGCTTTGAAGCTGTCTTCGATTTGAAAATTAATATGGCCAAGCCAGAATTGGTTCCGGTGGGAAATGCCATTAATGTTGAAGGTTTGGCCAGTATTCTGGGTTGCAGGGTTTCTTTTTTTTGTCTTTGAAGTACCTTGGTCTTTCATTGGAAGCGTATTTGAAGACCAAATCTATTTGGGATGGTGTTATTGAGAAGTTTGAGCGTTGTTTGGCTGGTTGGAAGAGGATTTACTTGTTTAAAGATGGAAGGATTACCTTGATAAAGAGCACCCTATTCAATTTGCCTACATATTTCTCGTGTTTCTCCTCTCGGCTAGTGTCACCAATTGCATAGAGAAGTTGCAACGAGATTTTTCATGGGGTGAAATAGGTGAAGAGTTCAAATACCACCTAGCAAGTTGGCCCAAGGATTTTTCTCGGATTTCTGAAGGAGGGTCGGGCGCTGAAAACTTACATTTGTTCAATCGTGCTCTTTTGGGAAAGTGGCTATGGCGCTATATGCATGAGAGAGAGGATTTGAGGAGAGTCATAGTGGATTCTAAATATGGTAGCTCGTGGGGTGGGTGGTGTTCTAATGAGGTTCATGGGTCGTATGGGTTGGGGAGTTTGCTAGTCATGCTAGATTTGAGGTGGGAGACAGCTTCACAATTAGGTTTTGACATAATACGTGGTGTGGGGATCAGGCGTTCAAGGAAGCTTTTCCAGATTTGTATAGTATAGCTCCTGTTAAGGATGATTCTGTGGTAGATTATTTGGAGTTACCTAGCAGCTCCCATTAGTAGAACATAAGCTTTATCAGAGCTGCTCATGATTGGGAGGTGGATGTATTTGCCTTATTCAATTTGTTTTACTCCTCTAGAGTGAGTCGAGGAGGTGAAGACAAGCTTTGCTAGGCCCTTCCAAGAGAGCTGTTCGACGTTAGATCTTTTTTAACTTGTCTCCCATGATGGTACTCCCTTCCTTGGAAGGATTTGGCAGGATAAGGTCCCCATGAGAGTGGCATTCTTTGTTTGGTTGGCCGCCCTAGTGAAGATCCTCACCATAGATAACTTAAGGAAGTGGCATATCATTGTAGTAGATTGATGTTGTAAGAGGTGTGGGGGGAGTCTATGGATAATTTTTTCTCCACTATGAGATTGCTAGTGCCTTACGGAGTGCTGTCCTTAATCATGTTGGGCTAACCCTGAGTTATGCCAAAGAGAGTGGTTGACTTTTCACTTGTTACATAGGGTTGAATGGTAGTCCTCACAGTGCAGCAATGTAGAAGATGGTTTCGTCTTACCTTTTGTGATGTATTTAGAGGGAAAGAAATGATAAAGAGTTTTGAAGACAGCGAGAGGACGATGGTGGATCTTAAGTCTTTCTTTTCAATACTCTTTACAATTGGGGAGCTACTTTAGACTTTTCTAATTTGCTTGTCTTCATGATTTTCTTGATCGTTTTCCCCTTTCTAGTTAGGTATTTCTCTTGTATGCATACTTATTGTGTACTTAGTTGTACCTTTGCGCTTTTTAATGAAATTTCAATTACTTATTTTTATTTATTTATTTATTAAAAAAAAAAAAAAACAGATAACTGCCCCAAACTTTAACTTCAGGATGTGTTATGACATTCATTTACTAAATAATAAAGCTGGAAATCCGTCCTTTCTTTTCTTTTTTTTTTCACAAATCATTTTGCAAGTAGTCTAGACAGAAATGGCATCTTTTTTCATCATTGCCATTTCAACTACAGAACTACTGCATGAAAATTTCTCTTTTTTCATCATTGCCATTTCAACTACTGCATAAAAATTTCAATGCCATTTTAAGTCAAAAAGATTTGTTAAGGATAATGTGATGGAGTTGAGTTGTACACAACTTTTGTGTGCAACTGGTATCAGCCATCTATTAATTAATTGGGGTGTCGGTGCCCTTTTCATTTGAATTTACTTGCAGCCAAGAAGGTATCCCTTGCAGATGTTGGCATTGTGGGTGGATTGAGTGATGGATCAGATGAAAAAGAGAAAGGACCCCCTACTTCATACTACATGGGGACAGCAATGGGTGCAGGATCTGGTCTTGGTAGATCCGGGTTCTCATCTTCTCAGCCAATGCCTGGCAACGACATCTTCTCAAACCCTGGCGGCGAAAATTACCAATATGGTGGCTTCCAGAAGTAAATTTTTTCTTCTCATTTCTGCTCTTTTATCCTTTTTTTTTTTTTTTTTTTTTTTCAATATTCTTTTGCATAATTGGCGAGTATGTTGAAAATCTTTGAGCATTTTGGTGTGCTCAGTTTGTTTCTATATGCGTTGAGCAATATTATGATTGGAGAATGTAGTAGTGATGACTGGATATATGTATTCTGGAACGTGTTATAGCTTCATTGTAAAGTTCGACGAGTCTGGTGGCCGTCTTCTGTTGGTTTGATGATCGGTTCTCGCAGGAAATAACAAATTGACCTCCGCTTGATAAGGGATTCTTCCTGGATTCAATCTCCTGGGAGGGGGGGAATATGCTAACTTTATATTGTGCTGCGTATAAAATCAGTGTCTGCGATCCAATTTAAATGTCATTTGACTGCTCAAGGTTCCATTGTTTTTTTCACTTCAAGATTGAATCATCCCCTACTGTCACATGTCACATATAAGGGGCTTACGTGGCAAGTGCTGAGGAAATAGGTTTCAGTCACATGGGCTTTATTAGTATGATGTAACTGAATGGGCTTTGTGTCCAGTTAGGCCTAGTTGGCCCACGAGTGGTTATAGAATAAATAGCCCAAGTCTCTCTTATTGGACTCATTCTGGAATTATGTGAATTGGTGAATTGTTAGCTATCTAGCTTAGCCCACAGCTTTTAGCCCTAGTCTGTAATGGTGTCTCCTAGCTCTAGTAATGGTGTAATCGTTCTAGTATCAATACAATCAGTTCTTCACAATTCTGTCTCTCAATTCCACAATTCCCTCTCAAAAACCCTAATTCGGTAATATACCTGTTACACCTACCAAAGAAGGATTCTTTTACTTTTTTTAGCTGGTGCGAAAGGGACTGGTCCTTTACTTATTATTATTTTTGGATATGGGGTAGAAATGGCACTATAGGAGCTGAATTGGAGAGAATTGAGTCATAAGCAGGACCCACAGAAGTATTCTATCAACGCAACCACCGACAGAAATAAGACTTTTTGTGAAGCTTATAAACCCATCCAACTCCCGCTCGAAAGGGACCATTCCTTAGTAAGACTTTCGGTATTGCGTGCGGCTTAGAACATGTTGGCCCTTCCAATAATAGAGTAGCGTTATCATTTCGTGGCCCAACATTATTAAAAAAAATATAAGAAAGGCTGGAAAGACCTCAAGCAACGAGAATCCCGTGTAATTGAGCAGACCCATGTGAGAGCTTGCTCTGGTCTCACCTGCCCGACAATCTGAGCAAATGGAGTCGGAGTAGGTTATGACATGGGTTGCCCTATTACACCGGTTCAGGATCCAGACCTCGAGATCCGGCTGACTTCCTCACCTCCTGGAACTGCTTCAATACCGTGGTCCAAAATGTTGATTATAGGCGTTGTTTGTTTTTCTGGTATAAGTTGATTTTCCTCATATATATTTGTTTGCGTTTCCGTGAGTTTGTAAGTTACATGCCAGTAGCTCCTCAACTGAGTAAAATAAGCATTTCTCAGACGTAAGCAGCAAAATAGACTCAAATCACTTAAAAGGCAGTAATATTAATTCCCAGAATCTCTCATTTTTATTTGTAAAGACGAAGTATAATAGAAGCACAACATAAGTTTGCTATTACATGTCCAGCATTCTTCCCCTTAACATAGCTTCCGCTTTCCTCACCTGCTTGACTGGTCCTATGATAAATACCTATGCATGAAAACCACAAGATAATGAGGAGGAAGTTCATGGTCAATTTTGTGCATTAACAGCTTCTCTCTCTCTCTCTCTCCCAAAAGAAAAATCCTGAACCGAGTCAGTAATAAAGCTGTTCAAAAGGGAGAAGCAATCATGTTGTTCCAGACCATCGAATATAAGATAACAATGAATTCAAAGAAAAAACAATGATGTGTACTATGAAAAAATGACAGACTAACCTTGTCGGGCGGGCCCTTATCACCTCCCATGAGAATCTCAGCACTGCAAAATATGCATTCGAAGAAGTAAAGGACAAGGAAAACAAAGCTTCACAACCGGAGGGAGGGAAGAGAGAGAGAGATATACTTGCAAGATTGCTTTATTGACAAAATGACAGCTCCTTTTCTCCCAATAACACGCCCCATCTTTCCTGGAGGAACATCAAGAACTGAAAGGATTTCTTCCTCAGGAGCATCGCCCTCGATTTCAACATTATCTATGAAGATAGATCAGAACTGGATTAGCATTCATTTGAGTGCATAGTAGTGCTCACTTACATTCCAGCCATAAAGTTGATTTAGAAAGCTAACAACCAAGTTTCCCATCCCAAATTTTTATAGTTGTTAATTATGGCCAGAACACATAATAGCACAAACAGGATTAATTGTTTAAATGCAATTTAGTATAGTGGCAGATTCCTAACAGGATCTTCAGCATTAATAGATAATGTTATTGTTTAGGATTAAGTCATTACCTGGGTTATTGTTTATACCATATTTCCCTATGTGACTCAACACTCGAATTATGTCTCTTTACCCTTTGAAGTAGTAGCTTTAAGCATATAAAAACCCATAATTTCTTGAAACTTGTGCTCTACATGCACGCATCATTTTATTGAGTCATTCTATCTCATATAGAAGCTTAAGAAGAATATCTGTGACATTACATTATTTAAATCTAAAGTCAATGATGGGAGAAAATGAATTCCAAAGTCAAGAAAGATCGTTTTTTTTAATTGGCTCCAAAGGAGGGGGAAGAAGAGATTTAACTAGTAGCCTCCGCTTTATGAGGCATGGACCCTAACCGATCGAACTGCCCCTTGAAATTTAGATAGATCTAAACACAACATTTGATATATAACATATACATATCCAATTATAAAGACCTGGAATGGGAGGAAGAGATGGCCAATCAGCATCATCATTATTGTTGATGCAAAAACATCGGCAATACAGAGCACCACGAACTGCAAGATACCATAAGGATCTTTGATTCAATTTCTCCATCATCTTATGATAGATGTAGAGAAGAAAACGGACATCATCTGCGGCTGCACGGACCATCAGTTCTGATAATGGCCTGTAAGTCCAAAACTTGGGATCCTGCAAATGACAAAAGAAAATTACCGTTCAGGTTGAACGTCATTCATTAGAAGTTGCTACCATATGAATATTTCTGCAAAGCAAATTACAAGCTTATCCACTAAATTCTGTTAATCCATCTCCAGAAAATAAGCATAAAAGAACACATTGAAAAATAAAAATTTCCAACTATATGATTAAATCTGTCTTTTCCCCCTCTTTTGTGTGTGTGTGTGTGGCCGGAACTACATGTCTGCAGCAATTACTTTGTCTGCAGTCACTATAAAGTGGTTGTTAATATACTTTTGTGTGGCTACAACATCATAGTTCACTTTTTCCTTGAACACAAAATCAAATGATTGATGAAAAAAGTATTATAGCATGCTATAATTTCTGCACATCGTGTTGGCTGCTAATAATAAAGCACATATACTAAATCGGTTTTTAAAATCAGAATCAATCCTATAATGCATGCTTGAGATGATTTTCACTAATATGATTTAAATCATTTTCATTATTTTAAAGTTAACCAACATTTAGGGCAGTAAACGAGCCAAACTTGGGGCGAGTAATGGCTGTGCGAGCTCGGCTTGTTTACACTATACTCAAGCTCGAGCTTGTGACGAGTATCAAAAGCATGGCTCGACTCAACTCAAGCTCGCCCATTAATCAAGCCGTGCGCCTTATTGAGTGCTCGGCTTGGGCAGGATTTTTTATTTTCTTATTTTAAGGAAAAATAAAAAATAAAAATCTTAAATAAACAAAATAAATGACGGCGTAGAGAGACGTCCTGCCACTGCTCCACCACACCCTGACCACATGGAACTCTCCACTTCCACCCCCAACCACCACATCTGATCTGGGAGAGAAAAGCAGAAAGTGGAGAAGATGGGGAAGGAGAAGACATAAATTCAAATCTCTCTCACGGCCATGGCGTCAGAAATCCACATTCACTCATCAATCTACAAAAGAAGAAACAAAGAGCCGAGGCAAAAGCTAGGGTGGAAGTTTCGCTTTGGCCTAGCAGTGTTGAAATCTGATAACTTAAAACTTTTGAAGGCTAGTAGCGTGGCCTTGCAAACTTTCGATGGTCCTTGCTTAGGGTTTCTCTGAGTTAGCAAGGTTGTGTCTCAGAAGGAAAGAAACAAGATGTGAAAGGAGAAGATGGGGAAGAGATAGCGTCAAAGTTGAGGAAGGCTCGAGAAGTCAGTAAATTGAGATGATCGCAGTGAAAGAAATCTCGAGAAAGCATGTGGTGAAATTAGATGGAATTTTCGAAGATAGCTAGCAATGAGCTCCAAAACTACAAAAATGACAACTCTTTCAAGCGCAAAATCTACCTGTCCACATGCTTTCTCGAGATTTCCAGCAAAATCTACGCTGTCCACTTATACTCAACATTAGTTGCAGAGTTCCCAAGGTACATCAACGGTTTGGACAGTAGGAAAGACGAGCACGTCAAGTGAGAGAAGAAGATAATCCACTTCCTTGCAATCAATGTGATTTTTGGTTTGGGCTCTTCTCTTTAGAAGAAACCCGAAGGGAGACCCTAGGGGAACAGAAAATTTGGATATGGGAAACTGATGCCAACTTGCCAAGATCATAAGCTTAGTTAACCAGGGTTCTTGCTTTAAGGTTCTTTGCTTAATTTAGTAAACCAAAAAGTCCTGATGTGGGGTTTCCAAAAAGTCTTTTGCTTTGTTTATGTTATTAATTTTGATAATTAGGTCTTTAGGTTTTCGTTAGTTTTAAATAGGTCTATTCATCAATCTATTGTCCAATTAATTAACAATATATCACGTCACGCCGCCTAATCTCCCAACATGATAATTCATAATACATAAATTATCATTATGTGATTAATTATAATTTATATTTATAGCTTAATTTGTAATTATACATTTTACAAATTAAGGGTTTTTTTGAGGTGAGATCCTATTATGAAGTACTTCTTAGAAAAAATGGCCCATCCTTTCCGTGGAAGAGTATTTGACGTGTTAAGGGCCTTAAGGTTCCTACTATGAAGGCTTTTTTTGTATGATCAGCAGCTTTGGGTAAAATTTTGACTCATGATAACTTGCATAAGAGGAATGTCGTAGTGATTGAGTGGTGTTGTATGTGTAAGAAGAATGGGGAGTCTACCTGTTGCTTCACTGCGAAGTCGCCCGTGATCTTTGGAGTTACATTCTTATCTTATTTGGGGTAGTGTGGGTGATGCCACGAACAGTGTTGAAGTTGTTGACTAGTTGGGGTGCGTCGGTTGGGTATGGTCGTGCTAAAGAAGCTTGGCGGTTAGCTTCATTGTGTTTATTGTGGTGTATTTGGCGAGAACGGAATGCGTGGCTCTTTGAAGATGTAGAGACATCAATGGTGGAGCTACGGAAGCGTTTGCTTAATATGTTATATATTTGGATAGCGTCCCATCATTGCTTGAATGATTTTACTTTTGTAGACATTTTAAATTTATTCTCACAATTACTTATCAAAAAAATTATACATTTTATGTATTATGAATCAACAATTCATAATCTAGATACTAACATACTTAATCTAGATACTGAAACATTGTATCTATATGACTATGAATTGTGGGATACTTAGATCATACTTAATCATAGTATCTAAGTATCTATATACTTAATAATTGTATTAGTATGAATTTGTATACTTATGTGACATTATGTAATTACGTGACATTACGTGATCACGAGTAATGCTAGAAATTATATTTTTATCCCATAACTATCACACAATGTTGACGTGGTAGTTCCAATCAACTATTTGATCAATTCTTGTTAAAAAAAAAAAAAAAAATTCTAACAGTTGGTTGAGACTACCACGTCAGTATTGTGGGATAGTTATGGGATAAAAATGTGGTATATAGCATTACTCTATTATAATTTATACTTATAGCTTAATTTGTAATTATATATATTTATGAATTATGAATCATATCATCCAAAAAAAAAAAAATGAATCATATTATAAAAATATTATCTATAATAAGTATGGATCATATTTATCCCAAGGGCTAATGCTAAGGAGCAGCATTTTATCCAGAATTCATCTGGAAAAAAGTGTTGCTCCATGGCAAATTTGTAATTATTCATGGCACAATGTTAGATCATATGATCTAAGTATAATAATAATTAGCACAATGTTAGATCATATGATCTAAGTATTATCATTAAATACTTAGGATCATATGATCTAACATTGTGCCATATGATCTAACATTGTTTCACTTAATTTGTAATTATAAGAAACACATTGTATATGATTAAGTAATGGAATTGTCATTAGATCATAAAGTATTGAAATGGTTGATTCAATGATCATTAAAGATACTTAATCTTTAGAGCATATGATAATATGATCTGACATATACTTAATCATATATCATGTGAATAAGTATTATCATTATGTCATATATCATATCAATAAATATATTATATAAATAATTTATTTTTTGACAAGTATATTATATAAATAATTTATGACCCATTTAAATAATTCATGAACATTAAACGAGCCGAGCTGAGTTTTATACAAGCATGTATTGTTTAATAATTGAGCCTAGTTTCATGTTCATGAACGACACGTTGAATAATCAAGTCGAGCTTGAGCCGAGCTTTAATCAAGCCGAGCCTGAACATGTTCACAAGTAGCTTTATTCATTAAAGCCCTACCAACATGAGTTTGATTATTTTGAAGCCACTTTGACCAAAAATCGATTTAAATTATGGCTTGATTATACTTCAAATAGTGGCACTTCTAAAAATGGAGATAAAAAATTGAAATCTATATGTTTTAAACAAAAATCATTTTTTCATCCATTCTTTTTTGTATTTAATCAATTATTCAATAAACAATTCTTAAAATAATAAAAAGCAATGAAAAAAAAAATCTAAACTAAAACATAGCCACAGAGAAAGGTCTTTCCACAACTATGAGAAGACGTTTAAAACTAACCTGCCGAAGAAGGACACGAACTTCTTCCTTCTCAAGATAAGATATACCTACATTCGAACACTGAAAGTGAAAACCAAAGCAATAGAGAGGATGCAAATTAAAGGAATTGTCCAGATTCAGCAGCAAGCATCAGAACATGATTATATCTAGGATGCACAGAAGATTTGAGGGAAAACAGGCACTCAGACTTGTCTAGTCAATTCCGAGTGAGATTTGGCCATCTTAACATGTAAGTTACCCCCTATACTCACCTCTTATAATCATAGGGCACCAAATCATCGCACACCATATCAATCTACTAAATACATAAATATAAGTACTTACAAACAGATATTGGAGGAAGAAAAAAAAAAAAAAAAAAAAGAATTTTCACCATCACTCTCTCAAAGGAGAGAAAAAATAATTTAAAATACAAATGAGCAAATTATACCATTGTAAAAGGGAGATATTACCAGTAGTAGAGGAGCTTAAAGAAAGACCAAGAGAAAAATAACACATGAAGTATCTAATTGACATTTTTTGTTTTCTTTTTTGAAAATCAGAATCCTGCAAAACAATGTAATTAGGACCAGAAAATCCACTACAGTTAGCCCTCTTCTAATTAATATTTTGTTATTTAATAACCCTAATAATTAATAATTTTTTTTTTGAGGAACTAACTTCATTCCACATTGTGTAATCAATAGTTATAGTACTTCATAATTTGTAATGTCTCCAAAAATGTCCTTAAGAGTTTAATTATAAGAATAAAAACATACTTATTTTAAAGTATATTGAGGTTTAATAAATATACGTGCTTTATTTCCAGAAGTTAGATCAATAGGATTCTTTTTTCCAAAAGCTTATTACTTCTCAACATGGACCTTGTGCACATGAAAATTTCTCAAAATGCACAATGTGAACAATGCCATCCCCCCCCCCCCCCCCCCCCCTCCTCTCCTCTCTCCACGACACTCTTCATCCATCCATTAAGCTTTCTGCCTTTTCCTATATGCTGTGCTCACTTCAAAGTTAGATGGAGTTCTTTTCATAAAAATTGTACCATGGAAGACGTCTAAGTAGCCTCATTTTTAATAATAATAATCAGACGAGCCGAAGTATCAGTTCATTCAAACACCAACACTAGAAAAACTACAAAAACCAACTTGCACCCTGCTGCAACCGCAGAAGCCCAAAACCCACCCTTCTTACAAATACAATACCAATCAACCTCCATGACAAGCCACTTTCTTAGATTATCCATAGTGAGTATCTTGCCTAAGGTAGCTGACCAAGCAAATAACACTACTCTCAAAAGAGCCTTATTCTGCCAAATACTCTTCTAAGGGAAATGAGTGCTATCATGGGGAGCAAGCATTTGCAATTAATTAGATGATTCTTCTAGGTACCACCACTCCTAGTCGAATAATGAGTATCTTCTCATGAAACTGACACTGAAATAAGCAGACTTATTAATAAATATTGCCAGGTAGTGAATAAGACAAACAATTTAGGTATTTCAATTCCAACTGCATTTCTGAAGCTTTTTTGTTTTTAGGATGAATAACTGCATTTTTCTGAAACTTATGAAGCCATTTTCTTCAGTTTCCTTTTCTGAAAGGGGGGTGGGGAATTCTAGGATTGGCTGTCCTATAATCAATCCGCAACAGAATTAGCCACAACCATAGTGCACTACCCAACTACATTACCGCTGAAAAGGCTTGGAGGTCATAGTTCAAAAAGGAGAGTTGTACAGAACAACTCATAAGAAACTTCCAGCAAGCATAAAAAACAATTTCATCCAGAAGAATTTAGCAACAGATAAAAAGCTTAATCTTCAAAAAAATAAAGAAACCCAAATGGATACCAGAACATGTATAATACCACAATATCGTGGATCTGCAAGGAGGCCAACAAATGATATGTAGTCATCTGGAGATCTTGTTCGTCCTTCTTGCTCCTCTATCAACGAATAAGCAATCTGAAAACCGAAAAAAATAAATAAATAAATAAAAAAAAAAAAAAAAAAAAAAAGAGAGCCAATATCAAATTACTTTAAAGTGCATGGCACCTATAAATTAACATTTATTTATTGGAAAACAGGGGGAGGGGGGGAATGCTAATTCAATATGAATGGTGCTGTGGTTGTTTCCTATGGATCGAACTCCAGCATAGCTGTTAAACCATGCCATACCATATTGCTGATAATCAGGCCGAAGATAGAGTAGCATTTTCCAAATAAATAATCAAATTTAAGTACAAGACCACGTGAAGGCTACATAATTTTCCAACATAATAGCATGGCAATGGAGAAAGAAGAGCAGATACAAAGGCATACTCAGTGATATTGCTCAAATGATGGATTATTTTAGATGGTTCAAATCAGTCAATCCCATGAATTAAACAAGGGGAAAATATAGTTTGGCCCCCTAAACTATGAGCACATTTTCATGTACGCCTCCAAACTTTAAAAAGTAACATTGAGGCCCCCTGAACTACTATCGCCTGTCAAGTTATACACTTTTTCATTTTCTGCCCAAAATGCCTTGGAGGTTATTAAAAAATTACCATTTGAGAAAAATTAATATTATTAAAAAAAATAAACAAAAAAGGGGAAAACTAAAAATATCAAATAGGGGTGGCCATTTTCATATTAGCTCTCCCTTAATTGTTTTTCAAACGGTTATTTTTTATTTTTTCAATTTTATTTTTTAGTAACTTTAAGGGTATTTTGGATAGAAAAATGAAAAAGTGTCTAATTTGACATGTAATGATAGTTCAGAGGGCCCAAATGCCAATTTTAAAAATTTGGAGGTGTAAATGAAATGTGGTGATAGTTTAGAGGGCTAAAGTGTACTTTCCCCATTAAACAATGCCTAACCCAACACCTCACACATGGAACTCAACCCCTCCCCACCACCCAAATAAAGAGGGAAAAGAACTTGGAAGTTGTCTGAAAATTACATAAAAATATACTGCATATAAAAGACAACGAAAATGTCAACAATTCACTTATGAGCTTTGGAAGTAACAAAAGACATTCACCTGGGTATCCACAACATTGTTCAACTTGATGCCAAACTGAAAATACAGTGCCTACAAAATAGGAATAAATTCACAAATGTAAGTAACATGTCATAAGGGAGTTGAGACATTCTGAGATGCAGAAGTAAACAAATGAATCAAGACCTCACTATCTCGTTTGCAATCGTGAACAACTTTTGTGATGTAACTAGACTCAAGTGCAGGCTTACAGGCTTTCATAAGCATCTCTCCACCCTGAATGGCGTCAACCAGATATATAGCATCTGGAAATGCAAGCTGCCATAAAAATAAAGCTTATTATAATCAGTATACATAAAATCAACATATACTAATTGAAGAGATCATCAGGGATGTGTAAAAGAATTCACAAGAAAATCCCTAAATCAGGAAACAAATGAGTAGGATAACCTTTCGCTTGTTATTTTATTTTATTTTTTTAATTAAAAAAAGAAAGAAAGCGAACTACAAGAAAGAATCAGGAAGTGAGACAAGAATGGCCACTTTAGGAAGTAAAGAAATGCAACTAAAGTAAAGAAAAAGGTAGCTTTCTACAGACACTAACATGATATGCTTCCAATTCAACATGGAACTATAATGTGAGATAACATTAGCCTCCAGAATCTTCGAAAATAAAAGACAAATTAACAGCAAATCTTTTAAGTCTTAACTGTCACCAATTCTAATGAAGTTTACATGTGTATAACAGGCAACTTGGTACTCATATCTTTCACACTACTCTCTGCCTCACTTTCCATATTTGTATATCAAAAAGGCAGAGATTCAGCTTCATTCATTTAAGCAGACTATGCTGTGTGTGGACATGCATCTATGAGTACCCGTGCGTGCGTTATCTCATATAATAAAACATGATCATAACGTAATTTAAGGAAAACCATTTAAACAACCCAAAAGACAACCTTACCAACCTCGATGCCCATCTGTATTATTATTCATAGTAGTAGCAATCTTACTGTGAATGAACTATATAAAACACGTATTCGATGTACAGTATAGAATAATAACATCTGAATTAAATGGTAAAAAACAAATCAAGTTTTACCTGCATGATACAGAGAGTTCCATGGCGACATAGGTCAACACCCTCACAATCAAAGCCAATGACTAATTGACTTTCAACCGATGGCTCCAAAAATTCAGTGGGAAGTTGAGATGCATGAGTGACAATATGTATAGGAACCAATGTTAAGTGGGCTTCGTGATCCAGGGGCTTGTCACCTAATAAATGCAAAGAACTTAATTCAATCATAAGAAAACTTCAGTATCAGTAATGAAATTCTTTACCTACTGGGATCTGTCTCAGCCTAAGGAAGGGGGGGGGGGGGTTGGTTAAGCAAACGTGAACAATTCATGCAAGTGAGATATATGCTCTAGAAAGAAAGAATTCTTTAATTCAGCTTGTGTATTATCCCGCCTCACAAATATTTCAGACTCTAATTCACTTCAACTATGAGCTATGGACTGAATTAAAAAAAAAAAAAAGAAAAAAAAGAAGAAGAAGTTGTGCGAGAATTAAACGGGTAAATGCAGTGGAAAAAATAATAATAAACAAAGAGCAAAATCAACAGAATTACTGAAATTTGTGGATTATATAAGCTAAGTAAACAAACAGGAAAATCAAGTTAACGAGTGATTTTTGGAGCATAAACTTAGATTTATCAGAGAGATGACTAGCAATAGCCACATGAAATATCAAATTATCTACCAACAAAATTATAAATAAACCGATCGCTGATCCCCCGTTTGGTTGCCTAGAAAATGAGGGAAAATAAAACAAATTAAATATCCGTCTGCTTTCCAGCGACTGGAAAACCCGTCCCAGTTCATCCAGATGGTCCTATCGGGTTCAATTAGCTAAAGGTTTAACTTCTCGGGTTCCAAGAAAAGAAATTGTCCACGATCCAACACCGTAATATTTCACGCTTTCCATTTCCACATTTTCTCACCGTCCAAACAGAGCGTAAAGGAAAATTGCAATTCCAAATAACTACAACAATAATATAAAACGGATCAAATTGTAAAAAGTACGCAGTTACAGCAACATTATACCCCTAGAAAAATTAGTCAGTGAAACATTATTTTTCGAAATTTAATCCGACAGAGGAGTTAATTTTTCAAAAAACAGGAGTAAACCTGGGTCCAGGGGCAGAGGAATCTTTGTCTGATGCAGAGGACGAGAAGAGGCCATCTGATCGGACCATCCAAGTAGATCGAAGTCTTGGCCTCTAAGTTTCGGGTTTTATACGAAAAAAAATTTCAAATTCTGAAACTGTACGGTTTGACAATGGTATTAAATTATTATTATTATTATTTTTTTTTTTTTTGAAAAATTGTTTTGACGTGTACCAGTGATAATTATTTTGTAATTTAAATTTGTTATTGTCAGAAAAATTAACGATAACTATCCATGCCTATTCTTTGACTCAAAATTCCTACAAAACAGTCAAACGTCAGGGTGGTGCATTGCCAAAGAAGAGGGGCGGCAAACTACCTTTAATGCTTAAGTCAGTAAAGTATGAAGGTGAGAGGGCAAGAAATAAATAGAGATAAGAATATGAGAGCATATTTAGGTCTAGTTTTTGAGTAATTCTACATGAACATGAAGTGCTCATCAAGTGTCATAAAAATTTGATGTGGCTTTTAAAATTATTATTTGATCAATCACACGCTCAATTGTAATTTTAAAAGCCACTTCATTTTTTTTATGGACACTTAATTTATATGTAGAATTACTCATAGCCTTTAAATAACCTTTTATAGATGTGGTCTTGGCTTAATTGAATGCATGTGTAAGGCGAGTATCGCTGATTTAGTGGTTGACTGAACATTTGATCACCATAGGAGTTTCCTTTTGCATTTACCATCTTTATGAACATCCTTGCCTTTGGTGAAGTATTTAAGGTGATTTCTTCTTGTGGACATTCATTTCATTCTTTAGGAGAGTAATTTGTGGTCTCATAATCACGATAATTTGTTGTATCTCTAGTGATATGCGAATGCTTCAAGACAGGTACTCGCTGGGCTTGCGGGCTCTTATGTAACCCAAAAATTACGCTTGGGCTATATGGATATTGGGTCGGCTATTTATCGGGCTAATATGGAATGTAAGCCTTCATTTTAGTAGTTCCTCATTCTTTTGAGCTACTTGTGTAGGCTAATGAGAATTAAGTTGAAATTACCAGCCTCCATTCCAATAGTTTCTCATTCCTTAAGCTACTTGTGTATGCAAATGAGAATTAAGTTGTTCATGCTGTCGGAATTAAAGTTATTTAACAGTGAAATATAAAAGATGTGCCACCGAGGCTTGTGTAGGCTCATAATAGACAAACCATAGCTAACGGGTTTTGAAGGCATTGATTTTGTACTACAGGTCCCTTGGGATAGTGTCAACCTTGACGAAAATGAGTTAATATATCGAGGAGACCATATTGCTTAATATATGAAATGCTCGCTTAATATATATAATGCATTACTATGTCATTCTTTTATTCGATAGAAGACTTTATTTATATTACTGCTTGTAATTTACAATCTTTTGCTAAGCTACTGAATTTACTGCATGATAACCTGTACACCATATGTATTATTACTCACTAAGTTGTGGACATATGTTTGTATCATTTCCACTTATGAAACATGTGTTGTATTATAGTTGGACTACATTTAGATGTCAAATTTGAGATAAACCTTGAGGTTGATGTAGTCGTTTGGCGTAGTGTTTTCGATTCGGTTAATGCTTAATGAGTGATTGTAGAATTTTGAAGGCCACTTATGGTAATTAATACTTTTAGGTGACATTGTAGACTTAGCATTTGAGGTGTGATTGTACATTAAAGTTTAGTTTGGATCTTTTATATCGATGATTTGTATAGTATGATTTAAATTAATGTGACAATTCTTAGTAGATGTACTCTGGTTGTAAGAGTTAATGTTTATAAAAATATCTTATGTTTTTGCTTCATAATACTCTCATTTTTAGGAGTAGAGATCACTGAGTCTTATTTCATGTGGAATGGGATTGAGAGGTGAATTGTGAAATTAATTACCAGTTAATTAGTTTTACAGAGGCGTTAAAATATGCTAGCTGTCACATGTCCAAAACTTAGATCCTTAATTATCAAAACCAAAAAATAAAAAATAAATAAACCATTTCCTACCACATAACCAAAATTTAGGGGAGTGGGCAAAATTTCTCTTATTTTATTTTAGAAAATTTATAAATATCACTTTGTGTTCTTTCAATTTCAATTTGAATAGATAATCTCTGGGATGTAAGGTGTAATCAAACCAACCAATATAATTTTTGTTACATTGTCAATAATTTTTCAAATTACATTTTTTTTTTTTTTTTTTTTTTTTTTTTTTTTTTTTTGTAGGTAAAACTACATAATTTCTGTCTTATCCGCTAAACTATCACTAAATTTGCAATGCCCTCCCAAACTTTTAATTTTTGCAATATACCTACCATGCTTAACTACCAAATGATAAAATTATCATGTATAAGGTAAAAAAACATTCAGAGAAAAACAAAAAACAAAAAAACAAAAAATGACAAAATAAATAAATAAAACAAAACAAAATTTTAGAAGGTAAAAAAATTCAGAAAACCAAAAAAAGCAAAACAAAAAAGAAAAAAAAGAAAAGAAAAAAAAAAAGAAAATAGCAGAAAGCAAAAAGTTTCGCAAAATGGCCCAAGGATGGCCGTGGGTCGTTTTCTACAGAATTTTTTTTTCCCCTAATTTTTATTTATTTATTTATTTTTACTTTTTCCTGAATTTTTTATGCAGAATATTTTTCAGAAGAATAGTTTTAACAGGACATCACAAGAATTGACGTTACAAATTGAGCGTGTTTTTACTTTTTATGTTGGGATTTGTGTTGATTGGTCTGGTGCGGGGAACTTTGTTTTTAATTCTAGGACGATTGTGGGGGGATTGCATGTGTGGGGCAATATGGGTTTGCATACGTTTCGGTGGTGGGCAGCAGTTAGAAATTAGAATGATTGAGAGCTTTCAGAGCCAGCGAGCACACATCACACACCGGACAAACGGACTACCATAATCTCACACATGGTTTATGAAGATGAATAACCCTGAAGAAAATCATTGCGTCATGAAATAATCCACCCATTCAAACAGTAAGGCCCCCTTTGCCAAAAATATTCAACATAGAAATGAAAAAAGAAAACAATATGCATTCTTGTTACATGAGTTTCTCCTCCTATTTTTTAATAGCTAAAGAATTCATAGGTGAAAACCAATCCGCCTCTTCACTTGAGTAATGCCACCTCTGCCCAAAAGTCGATCCAACACCAAAATTGAAGAGACAGCATATACTCATCAACGGTGGTGATCTTCCAGAAACATATGACATATATATATATATATATATATATATATATATATATTTGAATAGGTCACAATAATTAAGCAAAGGCAAGCCCATTACCGAAAGAGTACAGAGGGAATGACCAAGCACGACACCAACTTAGATGATCCCAAGATCATTTACCAGCAGGTGATTGATGCATATGATGAGCTAAACCGAGTAATGCTGCTTTCTCTCTTCTTGTATAGATTGGAAAATTCGAGCTGCTGATTCAGTTGCAGTTCTAGGATTATGAGGCACAACTTTGATCACGCGTGTCGGCTGGTCGGTTTCACGAGGCTGAGAAGCTGCCTCTGGGTCTACTGGATCAGTAGGAAAAAGTGGAAGTGCATCTCCCCTCCCCTCAGAAGTGTAACCTGTCCTGACACCTCGTGCTCTCTCCCAGGGACTACTTGCTGTACTTCCTTGCAATTCACTATCTTTAGATGCCTGAAACTTTGCAACTTGTGAAACAGCTCCATGCTTTTGGCTTGGCACGTGGTGTGAGCTTAGGTGCTGCATGTTAGAGTTGGCTCTACCTTCTGAAAACTGAGTTTGATCATGTGGACCAGGTCCAGTAAATTGGTTCGCTTGTTCAAGGGGTGAACCTGACGTGGCTGGATCCATGGCTGGCATGCCATATAGAGGAAGGAAAGTATGACCAAGTGGAGTTGTACCAGGAATATTCCCGATTCCTTGATGATGATGATGAGCTGGAACCCCATAGGCTGGATTCATAAAGTTACCTGTCAAGGGAGCTGGGTTGAAAGGTCCATATCCTCCACAAAATGCTCCCATATACCCAGGTCCAAGATAGGGCTTGTATATAAGTCCTTCAGAAGGAGACACTACAGGTACTAACCATTGATGCCCAGGTGACTGATGGAAAGACCAAGGAGCCATTTTATTATCAGTAGCCATAGTAGCTGGCTGCAAGTGTCCTAGATAAGGTCCATAATTTGGCGGCTGACTACCACTTTGTACAGAAGGAATACATGTCTTCCCAACTCCATTTTCTGCAGAAGATTCCATTTTATGGTTTGAACTCTCGGAATCGTCTTTGCCCTTAACAACCTGCAATGGCGGTTTTATGACATACTTGAGCGGAAGTTTCTTTGCAGGAGAAACCGTCAATGTAGCTTTGCCCAGAAAAGCACCATCTTCAAGCAAAAGATGCGGCGATCCAGCAATCAGTTGTTGGACCTGTTTGAATATAAATAATTAAGTACATTCCTTTTAGGTGAATCAAATTAAAAACATATGCAAAGCATATTAAGACCACCAGAAGCTACTTAACAGGGTCGAAGACCACTATACCTTTATCAGCCTATGCAACTCAAATACTTGGACTGCAAACACTCTTTGCTGACTGTAGAGAGTAACAGGAGTTGGATCAAGAACTAAATCGCACAATATTCATCAAATGAAACTTCCATAAATATATAAACAACCGAAGGTAATACAAGAAATTCAATGGGACAATACAGCAGAATCAAGCACCAGATAGCATCATCATAAGAAGGACCAGCACATAAACCAATGCAACCCAAAACTGGATTTGCAATTACAGACTAAGGAAGTGGTTTAACGGGTACAAAATTGCAGTTTACAAAGTCCCCCACATAACCAAATGGGATATGAAAGATGAAACCAAATCACCAGATAGCATCTTATATAATTCCTGTACTAGGGTCACACCCCTTTGCGATTTATAATGAGATTGATTTACTTATAAAAATTCACATGTACATAAGTAAAGAGTTTTTTCTTTTTGGATATTTTTTTTTTTGCATGTACAGATCAACAAATCTTATTAGAAACTACACTGCATAATATATACAAGCTGTAGAAGAGGAATCAATGTATGCTTAGGAAGCAGATAAAAATAATAGGAAACCCAGCCCCTCAAAAAAAATCCAAAACAGAACACCAAGATACTACATATGAGTTATCCGCCTCGTCGCCATGTAAACTAACAATTCCACATTGTCGATATTCTCCAAAGATCCACCCAACAACAGCTCCAAGGACCATACCCCATCACTTGCTCCTCTTCTTGCTCCATACCCTCGATTGCCACGCTAGGAAATGTTCTCCGGTGGTCAGCAGGATTAAGCGATAATAAACCGAGACAGGTATACATCTGAAAAAGTAGACGTAAACTGAGAATGAATAATGAGATGATCCACTGTCTCAGGGGTCGCCTAGTGCAAAGTACCTCTATTAGGACCACACATCTCCCTGCTGTAAGATGATCCAGTATACACTGTTAAAATGTTATCGAAGGCCTTTGTACACACAAAAAAATGCCTTTTAGAAGGGATCTTGGGACTGCACACACTGAGTTCTCCCACCCTCAAAGCCATAATTGCAACTCTTCAGTTCAAAAGAGATATCTATATTCCTAATTTAATGTTTCATAGTGCAGACAACAATCTAATGTAGCTTTAAATTTAGAGAACAGGAAAAAGACTTCCCAAACTATAAAATGCTAGCAGCTTCCTAGATGGCACTATACATTTTCCAGTAAAATGATCACCTCGCTTCTCCAATAAAAATAATATTCTAGAATGTACATCACATTCACATAGAAGACACCCAAACTTCCTAATATCTCTTCCAAGTCATTATCTACAATCACAAGTTGCCCAACCCAAGAGCAGAGGTGAATTGTACAAACTATTTGATCAGAATGAGACTAGTATAAATGGATATAAGAAAAAGAAGAAACAAATGGAGGCAACTATGGAAAAACTAAAAGACAGTTCCTTTATTTTTGGAAGCCAACAGACAAAAGTTTTAATATGGAAGTTGAAGTTACCAATGGTGACAGCACAAGTTGAGAGAAAAAAATTGAATCTAAGTTAAACATGTTTCCATTTTTGTAATGTACAAGGAAATTTCATCATGTTCACAAAATTTAATGTTCTTGACCCTCTAACAACAATAACAAGGAAAAAGAAAAAGATGTTCCTGTACCCTCTAACTTCATCTTTGCTGTGGCTGTTTCTGTGCATTAAAGTGAGATAGCATGAGGATGGCATTGCCGTTAGTTATACAAGCACATATCATCATTCTGTATACCGTAACTCAACATTTTATTTAACTTAAGAAGAAAAAAAAAGAAAAAAGAAAAAAAGTTTCACATGGTGTCCTTGGATTTAGAACCACCAAGAAGCAACAGATTTGAGCGGATATTGATAAGAACAGACTTACTTGACAATCGCTTTTCTTGCTTTCCAGAAATGCTTCTGACCTATTACTCCTACGACATCATCTGGAGAGATATCAAAGCCTGATACAGAATCCACCATGGAGGTCTCAGAGACATCATCACTTTTGTCTACATTTCCCATTTGTAGTGACACATTTGTCCTGTCTACAAGATATTCACTGCAATTATCAGGCTCATTGATATTATCCTCTCTCGAGTGAGAGATGCTTCTTAGGTGAGAACCATTTCTGTTCTCTACATCCCTTACAGACTCAACAAATCTAGTGTCAAACGGTGGCAACCTGGTTCTGAACTCTTGTTGTGAACAAGTACTAATATCATCTGACCTGCTAACATTAGTCACAGGGAAATCTCGATACTCTTGATATTGAGTTGCATTGGGTTCCTTCACAAGCCCTTCAATCTTTTCTCTAGTTGATGGATCTGTTGTAGATTTTACTGAATGACTGGGACCACTCACTTTTGGGCACTCTTCACTCTCACATCTCACTTCTTGCCTCAATTTGAGAGCAGGGGAGGTAGTTAACTTTGGATCTTTATCACAAGCATTTTTGTGTTTTATAGAGCGAAAAGAATAAGTAGGGCTGGAGGGAGTGAGTTTTTCCCTATCACTACTGTTTTGAGTTTTATCAATGCATTGCCCTGTTCCTGATTGAACAAATATAGGAACAATAAAGTCATCTTCATCTCCTACTTTCCTCTCCTTGAGTTGTGCCAATGAATTGTTCAAACCTGATCCTTCAGACTGGCGAGTAAGAAATTTCTCAGCCCGATGAGTGGGTGTTGATGGAGGTATGTGAAGTGGGACGTGAAAATTTTTTTCAAGGCCATTTCCCTGCAAACATAGGTTGCTCCTAATAATCAGAAATATGAGAACTAAGTTGTTAGTGTAGTAGCTAGAGTTGGTATATGTGCATATGCAGCTCCCTGCAGACATGTAAATATGCAGGGTAATCAAACATGCAAGAGGAAGAACTTAGCATTACCATCCAACCACGAATATACATACTGCTCAATTGTAGAATGATGCAGCTGGCGTAAATTATGCAACAAACAATTCCTATGAGCTCCCAGATGCAACATTTATTTTCATGTCCTTGGAAATCCACCATTTGAGTGGAGAAGCAAACATTAAATACTTATACAGAGGAAAAAATCCCCCTTGACCAACCTTTCAAGCATGGGAAAAACCAAAACGCCAAGCTGTTCTATCAACTATGACTCTGGAACCAATAAATACAGCAAAATATGATTGCATATCCCTCTATCATTCTTCATTAAGATTTGCCATCAAATTAAAACCAGACTTGTAGATATTAGTAATAAACATGACTTCACAATCTCCAGGCTAGTAACTCACTACGTAGAAATATGTTCCAAAGTTAGGAAATCAGTAACGCTCCACCAGAAACCATTAACAAGAAAGCAAAGATACAAGTTCTAAATCCTAACAATTACCTGGCTCGAGGATTTGGGGAGAACCAAACTGCTACTGTTATTTGGACGGTTAAGAGGCCGGACCCCAGGATTGAACCTCTGAGAGGGAATACTTAGCTGTTCATAAAGAGCCATCTTATTCCTTGGAGGTGCTCTTGGCCCTCCTTTCTCGGTATCATTAACATGAAGCCTCGGGAACATGGGCCCCATGATGTTCTCGTCATCTTTCCCTCTTTTCATTCTCTTTCTGTATACCTCAACACAAACCCAAAACAGGAAACCTCGGTCTTACATGAAATTCATCCAAAGATTTCATTACCAGGGGGTCCAGGACCTCTAATACCAAAAACCCACATGCAGAAACTCAATATTGATCAAACCCAGAAACCAACAACCTTTACTATGTCGAAAATTGACCGACCGATTTCACGATGACCCTGAATCCAACGAGGGTTCCGAAATGAAAACCCACTTGCGGAAAATTGAAAGCCCGGAGTCAACCCACGCTTCCGGAAGACCACAGTGGAAATTTTCCTTTTAGAAGACAAAGCGATTTCGGAATAACCCAAAAATCTTTCTCGGAAACTGAAGCATTTATGAGAACTAGGGATTCAGAGGAAAAGGTCTTTTTGGAGCTGAAATAGATGTAGGACAGACCAAGAAAGCGTGAATGGTGGAAGCACGATAGAAAATGTAAGAGCAAATAAAGAGAGAGAGAGAGAGAGAGATTCGTGAAAGAGAAAGAAGAGGTGGGCTTGTTTTGAGGGATTCCTCAGAAGATCATCTCATCTTCTTGCATACAAAGGGGAAAGGAAAAAGTGCGGAGTTGTGGGCCCTATTTGGACAGAACTGGGTGCACCTTTCCCATTATAAAAAGACCTGGTTTTGTTGCTGATTTTAGCCTTTTCGAATATCTTTTTCTTTTTAGTCCTTTTCTTTTCTGTTTATTTAACTAAGCAAATGTCAAGTATAAAAATATGGATGATGGTATTGGTAGGTAAGGCGGCCATTTTGTGTTGAGGATAAGTTGGGTAAATGTATAGATATAAAATTATATATGTTAATTTTAATTTGATTAATTTAATTAAATATATTAGACCTCTCAACTATAAGTCGTTAATTTCTTATCAAATTTACATGTCATGTAAATAATTGATAGCTCTAAATATCGTGTGTCTAGTCTTAATCGTGTCGATATATAGATATAAGACTATTATATAGATTAATCATAATTGTATCTATTTAATTAAACGGTCAGACTTCTTAATCCTAACCCATTTATTAATTATATTAAAGGTTAGTAGTCTATTTGTTACTGTTCATTTGGATTACAGGATTTAAGAATGCTCGCATTTGAATTACTGAAAGCAACCTATTTTATTAAATTGCGCGCAAGTGGATTGACATTTCTATGAATTTTCATATTAGTCTATAATTTGAGACAACTAACGAGGTTTAAGATATACTTTGTGATGGAGCAATCATTTTTTGTTTAATTCATGTTTAGAATTCAAATGGGCTAATTCAATATTATTATTATTTTCAACCCGATTGGGTTACCCGACTTAATTAATTAATTAATTAATTTTTAACCCAAATAAATCTTTTTTCATGTTGAATTCATTTATTTTATTGGGAATTCGTATATGGCATGGGGGAGTAGATGTAGATAATTAGGCCTACAAAGAAGACAAAGAAGATGCCGAGCACACCAGCAAACTCCCATCGAGTGAAAGGGAACCTCTCCAATTTGGGCCTCTTTCTGGTGGGCAAATCGTCTTCATCCTTCGCACCCGCGCTCTTTTCATCTCTCATCAACCCTCCGCTCTTGCCTATCAAATTCCAATGAGCCGTCGTTGATATTCTCAACGTGCCCATCCGAATCGCATGAACCACACCACCGGGGGTGAGAGGAGGATTGTGAGGTTTAAGCGTGAGAAGAGCTGGTGAAAAACATCAATCAAATTAGCATTATAAGTTGAAATTTCATTCCTACAATTTGGTAAGAATAAAAGGAAAATAAAAAAGAAAACCATTAAAAATCATTCTCACCAAAACATAAATTTTAAAATATATTCAAAATTTTCAAAGTATAATTCACCGGCCACCTAAACATGTTTTAAGAGTAAAATTACAAATGCTTTGCCAACAGTAAGATTGTTGGAGGCATTTTTAGCTAGGGGTGAAAATGCGATTAGCGGTTATTGGCTAAAATTGCTAACGGCAACCCTCTAAAGCGGTTATTAAAAATGGATAACCGCTTCCACTAACCGCACTGTAACCGCATTTTAAAAAATTTGGACTTTTGGGCTGATTTTGGGTGGTGAGCCTACTTTTTTTGGGCTTACATTATACGTTTTTGCCATTTTTTTTAAAAAAAAAAAAAAAAAAAAAAAAAAAAAAAAAAAAAAAAAAAAAAAAACTAGGGTTTTTTTTGGCCCAATAAGCTGGGCGTAACAACAGAAACAACATTCTCCCAAAGAACCTAATCGGTTAACAACAGAAATATCTTCTACTTCAATGGAAAAAATCAACAACCAACACTCATTTTACAGCCATGAACTACCCAGCAAATTCATCAACAATAACACCTAAAACAAGTCAACTCAATTTAGCTTCTACTTATTTGGCTACCACAGAAAACACCCTCAAAATCACCCATTCGGCCATCCATCGAGAACCCCCCAAAAATCAACAAAATCACCCATGTTCGGCCATTAATGAAACAACAACAAAATCAAATTAATCTCAACAAAACTCCCAATTTTGATTGACCCATAACACAAGACAAACCCAAAATCAAGACCCAATTGAAACCAACTGAAAAAGAATCAAAAGCTAAAGGGAACAAAATTTACCTTGATGAAACCAATTGTTTCAACCGGTCAAACCTCACCAATTTCTCTTCTTTGAATCTGTCTCTTTCTTTCTCTCTCTTGAATTTTAGGGTTTCTGAAGAGCAAGAAACGCCTACATACCGCCTTCTAAGAATCAGCAACCCACCATACAGGAGAGAGTCGAGGGGGCTGTGCAGGGCGTGGTGTGCGGCATAGAAGGTTAAGGTGGGAATGAGAGAGACAAAGTCGTGGCGTACTAGTGTGTAGCGTAGAAGTGGGAATGAGGAATGACTGAATGAGATGAGAGAAAGTGCAATGTGTGGAACAGGAGCTAGGGCTGAAAACAAAAGATAATAGTATAAAACCCTAAGCAAAACGCCACACACTCTCTTGAATTTTAGGGTTTCTGAAGAGTAAGGAATGACTATATACCGACTTCTAAGAATCAGCAACCCACCATACAGGTGAGGGTCAAGGGGGCTATGCGGGGCATGGTGTGCGGTGCAAAAAGGGGAATGAGAAATGTTCGAACGAGAGGAGAGAGAGTGCAATGTGCAGTGCAAGAGCTCGAGCTGAAAATAAAAGATAAAAGTATAATACCGTAAGTAAAACACCCGCACATTCACACACACACATTGTATAGGGGTGTAATTTCGGACCGGTAATAACTCGCCGGGAAACTGTAACTGGGCACCCACTAGCTCCGTATAATCGAAAAACCAAGAAATCAGTTTGGTACTTGTTTATTTATATTCGGGTAACCGGGCACCTGGAGCCAGAACCGGTTATTAGCTTCTTAAAAATCCAGTTATAATTGGGTAATCGGCTCCGAATATATATATATATATATATATATATGGGCCTAAATATATAAAATTCTTGAGACTTGGGATGGGCCTCCACTTGCTACCTCACCTTAGGCCCAGACCTCCACTTTCACAATTTCACTTTAATCCCTTACACTCTTCTAGTTTATTTTTTATTTTCTATTTTTTGCCACCGCCTCGCCTCACTCAGTCACTCTCAAATCTCAAATGTCCCTTCCCTTTTCGGCTGGCGAGCTACTATCCGGTTGGAGAACAACCACCTTTGCCGGTCTTCATCTGCGTCAATGGATCCATCCGCATTGAATTCAAGCCTGATTCGGTACAGATAGTCTCGATGGACTTGGATAATTTTTCCCCTTCCGCCAGCGCCTTGCCTCACTCAGTCGCTCTCAAATCTCAAATCTCCCTTCCCTTTCCGGCTAGGGAGCTACTATCCGGCTGGAGAACAACCACCTCCGCTAGTCTTCATCTGCGTTAATGGATCCATCCTCATTGGATTCAAGCCCTGATTTGGCAAAGGCAGTCTCGATGGACTTCGGTAAAAACCTTTGTTGCTTTGTTATTTATTGATTGCATAAACTGCGTTGGATGGCTAAGTGGCTATTACCCTCTTTCGTACCCCACTTTTGAATATCTGATGCATCGTCTCTGCTTTCTTTCTAAGATAAAGTGGTTCCCAAAAAAAAAAAAAAAAAAAAAAAATTATGGAGAAATTTTTTCAGATCTAGGGTTTTTTTTTTTTTTTTTTTTTTTTTTTTTTTTTTTTTCATGTGTGTTTTCTATGTATAGATCCAAAGTATATGTTTGCATGCATTGTTTTATTTGATTTGATTGTATTTTTTCTTTTTGGTTTCGTTTGGTTGCTTGGAAAATTCTAGATAAGTATATATATATATTTTTTTAAGTACCTGGTCTGGATAACCGGTTTCATCCGGGGTAACCGGGTAATCCCCGATTAATCAGGGTATTTGGTTCCAGAGCAGGTTATTGAATTTCAATAACCAGGGACTTCGGAGCCGATTCCCGATTATTGGCCAATAACTAGGAATCGGCTATGAATTTACACACCTAACATTGTATATATTTTAAAATATAAAATATAAAATGTATATATAGAAAAGGTGGTTAGCGGTTAGCTCCTTCCTAGAAAACTGTTAACTGTCCTACCATATGTGGTTAGTGGCTAACGGGCTGTTATTAATAACCGCCCGCTTTTTCTGCCCTACTTTAAGTTAGTTGTCCGCCACAAATGACTGCTAACTTGGTCACTTTAGTCTCAATCCCTTTCTCATTGTAGCACCGAAAAATCTAACAGTAGAGATCATATCTTGGGTGGATTTTTTTTAAAGATTATTATATTTGCGTATTAACTTTTTTACTACCGTTGAAATGTGCTTTCCTATGTAGTGGAAGACAATTCATTGCTAGGGATAATAAAATCTCAAAAACAATTACGATACAGACAATTAATATACGCTTTTGGGTTTGGACATAAGCAAAATATGTAACAGATAGAAAGAGTGAAGGAAGAGGCACAGACAAAAGAAACAGATGATATTGAAATCTCAAAATATACACAAGTTCAATATCTTTAATATCATGTAAATATTTGTTACGAACTAATAAATCAAGCTATGTTTTAAGTTCACATATTGATATACTAGATATTCACTCGGTCAACTCAATATTCTATTTTAATTTGTTGAATTTTATTTATTTATTTTAATTGGTTATATTTTCAATATTTTTTGTTCAACTCTACTTAACTTTTTTATTGATTTTATTTTCTAATATTTTCAATATTTTTTTAGTTCAACTCTATTTTTTAATCTTACGTCCTATTAACTAAAATTCTCTCTCTTACTACTTACGGACATAAATTAGCTACAACCCAATCTAATAAATTGACATGTGTTTCTAAAACACGTGAGAAGCTTCTAGCCCACTACTTATGCAGTTATGCTTTTGCACGAAGGTTTGACAACATGCTTATCTACAATAACTACCCTGCACAATTTGAGCATATAAAAGATTGCTCACCAACATATTAACTACTCTAGTTTTCTAGGATTTAGGGGTGGGTATTGGGGGAATTGGGGACGGTAGGGGGTTTTCCGCCTACCGTCCCGCCCTTGTCGGTGAAGTCGGTAATTTCACCGACTTCTTTCCGATATGGTCTATTTCGACTGCTATCGTCGCCGGTTAACCGATGAAGGTAACGATCGGTAACCGGTTACATAGCTAGACGAAAATGAGGGAGGCTTTGTTGTTAGACCGACGAGAAAAATGGCTTCCACGTCGCTAGTTCTGAACGTAGTGGTGGCAACGGTGGCGATGGGCTGGCAGCGGCTCGGTGATCTGATTATTGCTTGGAAAGAGCAAATGAGAAAGGCGAAAATGAGGAAGACGAAGTGAAAACTGGTTCTGTACTTCTGTTTGGCAAGTGAAAACGCAAGACGACTCGGTATGAGTCTGCAATTTCCACATTTCGAGAAGCTTCTTTGCCTCCCTCAAATACCCTTGGACAAGCAAAATCGGTTTGAACTGCTCATGAAAGTTTAAGGGCAAAATGGGTATGAAATTTTTTAATTTGGGCTCAAGACGAAGACACATGCAGCAGGTGGAGTACAAATTTTTATAATTTATTTTTAATAGGCTGCAGCTAGTTTTTATAGGCAATCATGGAGAAAAGTAGGTTGTAGCTTGGAATGTGGAAATTGCAGACCCGCTGGGTCAATGACCTAAAGTCCTAAACCTTTCCTTCCCAATTCCCATGCCAACACTAGGCTTGTCAGTCAAGAGAATACTTTCATAATAATGGGCAATTGGGCATCAAAAATGCAGTACAACTAGCTAAAAAGGTTTTTTTTTTAAACAAAAGTTTTATCCATCTCTTATTACAAAAATAAAAACATGAAGAAAAAAAAAAACCAAGCCATACGGTTGTCATGAACAAAAACATGAAAAATTTTTATCCATCTAACCATGTATATACAGTTATCATGAAAAGAAAATCACTTCAAAAAACAAAATAATAATAATAATAATAAAAATTAAAAACACATTCTAAATAATACAAAAGATACTATATAACAATTAAACTTAAGGGAAAACTACAATTTACCCCCCTGAAATTTACACTAATTTGCAATTTTGGTACTAATGTTTAGATTGCTTCAATTGCACCCAAGAAAGTTGCAAAAATTTACAATCTACCCCCTTCCGTCCAATTGCTCCGTCTGATGAGACGGAAATGCACCCATGTGCACGACACATGACATTTTTAGACATAAGTTGACAAAAATGACCTCATTTATTACAAAAATGCATCGTTTTGGTAAAAAAAAAAAAAAAAAAAAAAACTAAACTCCACGTACGTCCTCGTCTTCTTCATCCAACTGCAACATCCATGCAAACTCACCACCGTCAAGTCTGCACAGAGTTGGCAGTTACACTTAACCGGTTGGTGGTTAGACTTACAATCATGATGGGCAGTGGGTAAATTGAAAACGTGTTGAATGGTATCATGGTATGGTTCAATAGAAGCTGTATTATATATTCAAGGGAAGGTCTTTAGAATCCTTCATTCTTCAGTAGAAGAAGCTTGTTCCTTCTATTCTTCTGCATCAGATCTTCTCTCTCTTTCTACTTCAAAAAAAGAAGAAAAATATCTTCTCTTTCTTTCTCTCTACTCATTACGGGTGGGACTGGTGGGGAAGAGAAAGGGTGGTTGAGGCATCTATATAGACCCTCCTACAAGTTCAAGTTGAATGTTCCACGGCATCTATATAGACCTTCCTTCCTTTTCTGCACTCACGAGTAATCCTATCTTCTCTTCGCCTTTTCTTTCGAGTCTATTTTGGTTAATTATATGCTTTGTTAGTGTTTTCTTGGGAAAATGAAGGAAAGCGTAGGAAACCCTTTGCTGCTCATTACCATCCTTTCTTCAAACCCATTTCTGTTCAAACTCAACTTAGAGAAATGTCTTATCCCCTCCTGTGATATACAGAAAGTTACTCATATTCTTGCCACCTCACCCATCCTCAATTCTATACCCACGTTGCTCAGCTTCCCGGCCCATTAAAATTCCTCTGTTTACCCCTGTTTTACCCAACCAAAACAGAGGCCACTTACTGCAGCATTCAAGCCTTCAATCTGATCCTGGTCTAAGTTCTATTGTTTTTATCTCTTTGTTTTTTGTGAGACTGGAAATAGTTTGTGAAGAAAACTATCGACATGTGCCACTGAAACAAGGCACAACCCATTATTGGGGACCCACAAGTGTTGAGCGATGGTGATGGTGAGCAAAAGCACATAGGCTCTACTTTTGTTTTGTATAAAATATATAGATATACTTACTGTTTCACCGACAGCAATACCAACTCTTTTTTCAACAACAATGATGAAGAAAGATAACTCAGAGCCATGTTGATGGAAATATTATGATCTCTACTCCTTTGTTGTGCATGAACGGCAGCTGTTGAAACATCTGCATTGCCACTGCTCTACGCAGAATTACCTCACTACCTGATGCTTGCCGTGTGGGCTAGCAAATGTTTCAACAGTTGCCAGCCTGCCATTCATGCACAACACTAGAGGTAATTCCACATATAGCCGTGACCAAAGCTAATGTCCCTAAGCATTACCCAAATCTTTGGTCGTAGATTCCTAGTATATGAAACGTACACACATAAAAAGAGTTGGGGACTTCTTCGTGTCAATGTCTCAAAGTCCACTTTTTCCCCATAAATAAATTTCTAAATAATTAAGTTGATGTTTCTTGATATCTGTCCCTCATATTTGGCCTTTTCCATAGCATTCATAGCTAGTTTTCTTCAACTATGTTATCTTGGCTTTCTGGGTCTTCATTGTTTCATTGGTTTTAAGCAGCCATGAAAGCTTTGGCAGAAACGTGAGGGCATTTTCTTGCCCCGTAATGATTATACGTGAAAATGCTGCACCTTCCATTTTCATGACTCTGTTTATTAAATTAAAAAACAATTTGGACGTTGAAAAGGCTGCAAAACCAGCCTCAGACACCATGCCAAGCTAGCCACACGAAACATATCAGTGCAGACAAGCCTACAGGCTACAAGTCTTCCATCTTCTCTCATTTTCAGATTTCTTGGTCTTGTATTTTTTCTTTCTGTAACTTGTACTACTTTCTGTACCTTGTACTTGTTCCTCTTATTTTATTTCCTTGTAACTAATACACACCTCAACATATATGGAATGGAGGACCCGATCCTTGCATGTTTTTTCAGCAAACATACTTTCAGTTCCTTTATTCATATTACTATTCACCTATGTTTTCATGTTCTTAAACAAAGCTTTATTCCAAGCTTCCAAAAAGATAATGAGAAAGCCTTCTGCATAAGACTCACCAACTATATAAACAGTTATACATTGTTTATAAATTAATCCACAACCCATTATTAGAACGGTTATGGAGGGTACCAGAACATCACGCAGGGACGCCGCCTTCTCGTCCAAGCCAATGCCCGCAAGCTGCTTTCGTGTAAGCTGGTTCAGCTGGAGGTACCAGGAGAAGATCGAGAGATTTGCGTGAAAAGAAAAAGGAAGAAGATGACGAGTTCAAGGGTTAAAAAAACGTTGTGTTTTAAATAGAAAGGAGGGCATCTTGGTCAAGTTTCGTCCAAAAAATGCACGTGCCACGCACGTGGTTGGAGTTCCGTCACTTCAAACGGCAGTTTCGGATGGAAGGGGGTGGATTGCAAATTTTTGCAACTTTCTTGGGTGCAATTGAAGCAATCTAAACATTGGTGCCAGAATTGCAAAATGGTGTATACTTTAGGGGGGTAAATTGTAGTTTTCCCTAAACTTAACTTTAATATCCATACTTCTCAAAACACAAAATAAATACTTTAGTGCCCATATTAAATAGTAAATAGCAACATTCGATTTGATCACTTCAATTTTCAAATTAAACTAAACAACATTCTATTCCTTATTTCCTTTCAATTTGATACCTGCAATTATAAAAAAATCAAAACATAAGCATAGTGATCAATCAAAAAATACTAAAACTAAATATTAAGTAAAATAAAAATATGGAAGAAAAAAAATACCATTATCTGAAAAAAAGAAAAAAAAAGAAAAAAAAAAAAAAGACATCATTCGACAAAGTACATCTTTCAAGCCCTTAATCCGCGTCATATATGATGGAATTGGACATTATTTCTACCACAATAAATTATTTAAAGAATTAATAAAATCAATGAACAATTGAAACAATTAACAAAATATGAAATTTATTTTGTTACCATTACCTGAATCAAGTTTGTAGCTCTCTTCATCTTCAACGTTAGACAAATATGACTCATGTGCACTAATAGGAGAAGATCTTAACCAATTTTGAGTACATACAAGAGCCTCAACTATTTTTGGAGCCAAGGAACTCCAATAAGGATCTATCATGCGACCCCCAGTGCTAAATGCTGACTCAGAAGCAACCGTGGTAATTGGAATTGTTAATATATCTCGCGCTGTCTCAGCGAGGATTGGAAACTTTGTCGAATTTACCTTCCACCACATTAAAATATCAAATTTTTCACTAGGTGTCTCAACATCCTCCAAAAAATATTGTTTTATTTCTGTCTTACATTGCATCAAATTTCGAGACGCTCGAAATGAATGAAAATTCTGTAAAAAAGTAGTTCTAGACCTAGAACTACCAACTAATGTTGTACCACTCCGCACTTTATCATTTGATAATATAGACCCACTTCCAACATTTTTAGAACCACATGTGTAGTGCTCATATAACCGACCCAATACCCACTTCAGTTGAGAGTCAATTCTTTCCGCTTTCTCAGCCCCAAAACTAAGCCGGAACCAATATTTCAAACTAGCCATCTTGTAACGTGGATCAAGCAAACTAACCACAAATAACAACGGGTTAATCTTTTCAACATCTCCCCAATACTTATCATATTTCACTTTCATTCTGTTTGCCATGGTATTCAACAACGGATCACTACTTTCAGAATATTCTGTCAAACATGAATAAACAGAACAAAGCACATCGAAATATAAGTTGGAAGTTGATTGCAAGGAACCAGAGAGATTTGCATTGTGACATCATAAAACACTTGCAAGAACTTAATAAAGTGACGAATATTATACCAATCATCATCTGTCGGGAAACCCAACCCCCTTTTTCCTGCACCATCCTTATACAAATAGTTTAAAAAATGTCCATCTTCATCTATCATAAGTTCAAATGCCCTTTGGTACTTCTCTGCCACCTCCAACATGGTATAAGTAGAGTTCCATTTAGTGGGAACATCAAGTGTTAAGGAAGCATTGCACTCAACGTTTTTTCTTTCTGCACAAGGCTTAAAGAGGGCCAATCTTTGGGGGGAGGACTTCACATACTTCACCATATTTTGGATTTTTATGATTGAATCATCAACATTTTTCAAACCCTCATGCACAATTAGATTAAGAATATGTGCAGAACACCTCACATGAATAAACTCATGACGACAAACAACTTCCTTATTGGCCATAGTTCTTTTTTTAAACCAATCAATTGCAGTATCATTAGCACTTGCATTGTCAACTGATATTATCAATATCCTATGAATACCTCATTCAACCAAGCACTCTTCTAATTCTCTTGCAATTGTTTGCCCCTTATGATCTGCCACTTGACGAAATGCTAATATTCTTTTGTGATATTTCCAATTAGTATCAATGAAATCTCCAGTGATACACATATAATTCATATTTTGAATTGAAGTCCATGTGTCAGTAGTCAAGCAAACCCTTTGACCAGTTGTAAAAAATGTGTTCTTCAGTATGTTTTTATCCCTTATATACAGTTTGACACAATCCTTCATTACTGTATATCGAGAAGGAACCTTAAATCGAGGCTCAAGAACCCTGAGTAATTTCTGAAATCCCTTTCCCTCCAAGGTCATAAAAGGCATTTCATCAACAATAATCATTTCACAAAGTGCCTCCCTAATAACCTTCTCAGAATACTTGGCAATCATGAGGTTGTTACCATTACTACCCTGCCCGGCTTCAAAAGTGAACTTAGATTGAGACCTATCCTGTTTAGATTTTAGGCTCTTGTACTTTTGGCATGAGTTCACACAATACAGCATAGATGAGGTGCCATTGATTTTTGGATGACATTTATAGGGAGTCCCACAGTAATTGCAATGTGCCACGGGATCATTATCAATGGTACTTTTATCTCTAGTGAAATGGTCCCATGCTGCAGATTTGTTTGAAATATTTCTTTTTTTTCCTAGGGAATGGTGGTCGTCCACCACGACCATGACCACCAACTGGCATAGATCTAGCAGCAGATGTTTCTACATCCTCAATCTTTATGGGAGTCACTTGAGTCTCCTCAATCTTTATGGGAGTCACTGGAGTGTTCAGAGGAGAAGATAGATGACAAGAATCACTACCCAGTGAAGGTGTGCCTAGAAGTGAATCCATCTGTAATTGATTAACAATTAAAAATTAATAGTATTCTTTATCATGGTGAACAAACTTGACACACTATTTTTTTATTTTTTATTTTTATTTTTTATAAGTAAGAAAAATTTCATTAAAAAATGTAAAGCGCAGTTAAGTACACAGGGAAACATGATGCACTAGAAAACCATTAAAATAAGCTATAATATAAAAGCTAAATAAAAAAAAAAATCATTAGATCAATATTAATTAATAATATTTACTGTTAGAACATGCAGTATTGCTTTAATACAAAGTCATGGGTTAACAATACATTAAAAATATTTAAGCCTTTTAACACAAAGCCATAGTTAGTTCATAGTTAGTTCATGACAAAAAAATAAAAATAAAAAAATTGAAATTGAAAATTTGACACACTGCGTGAGGGATTGACATTGCCAGAAAAGTAATTGAGACTTGCACGCGTCTAGAGTCACCCAAGTCGCACAGCTCCAAAGACTGGTGTGTCAGTCTCGTGTATGATGCTCAATGCACATGTATTATTAAAAGAGAAGAAAAGTAAAATACAAGAAAGTTTGTCATGGAGGAGTCAATTAGTTAAACATTGCTGGCTTGCTGCATGCATAGTTTTATTTTTTGTTTTTTAAAGAAACATTGCTGCATAGTTAATGCTTGGTCAATGAGACAAAAACAAAAAAAAAGGTGGATTGAAAGCTCAACCTCTACGTCTTAGACAAGCCAGTCTTAAAAAGTGTGCCTTAAACTTCAAATTCAATATACCAAATACACGGAAATAAAAAATAAGACATAAAACTTAAAGAAGAAGAAGAAATAAAGCATAAAAGAAGAAAAGCTTATGTTACCTTCAAACTGCGTCACGGCTTGGCAAGAGATTGAGAGAGAATGAATTTCAGAGTTTGGCAACAGCAAGAGAGAATGGAAAAACGAAGAAGGCGTGTTTATGAAAGTTTCAGATTAGGTTTTTGAGTTTTTTCTAAGTGATGAATATATAGTATGCGGCGAGGAAAGTTCAGATTCAGTTCAATGAGAACTTCTAAACCAAGAAGGTGTGTGTTTTACTCTTTGTAACGCAAAACGGTGTCGTTTTTATTATATAATTTTTTATTATTATTTTTTTTTTTACAGAAATAAGATTGTCGGTTCGGTCGGTGCAAAAACTGACTTCCCGGAATCCATTTCGCCTATCGACCGAACTGACGTCGGTAGGCAAAATCTATATCGCCTACCAGCCACCAGTTGTCGGTGGTGGCCCGGTGTCGGAGAGGTGACGAACGGTGGACGGACGGTGGGCGGCAGGCGGCCGATCTGCACAGGACTTCTAGGATTCATCGAACCATTACAAGAACCCTAAACCATTACAAGAAGATCCATTTGAAACATATATAGGATTCTGTTTGTAAATGCTTTTTAGACTTCTTTTTCTTTTTCTTTTTTTGAAAAAATATGTCGATATGACATAAATGTAAAAGTAGTTTTTGAGTATTTTGAGTTAAAAAAAATAACAAAAGAGAAAAAAAAAATTATCAAACAAAGCCATTAACTCTTTAAAATACTAAAGGAGAAGTGCATTCCATGAGAAGAAGATGAGAAAATTTGATGTTTGAAAGTTTTAAAGTGCCTTAAATGGATGGTTTTGAAGAACTTTAAAAAAGTTTCATATATATATTTTAAATGGAAGGTTTTAAAAAGCTTTAAAAAACGGAGTATGTTTAACATGAAAAAAAAAAGAAAGAGAAACTGAAATTGGCATTTATAATGCCAAACTCACACAATTCTATTGCTTTAAAGCAAGCTTTACTTGGGTGTGTCTACTCGTGTGTATGCTTCATTATACGATCTCGATCGTGGTTTGATAAATTAAATTGAGATTGATCTAATGGTTGAAATTGAGTAACGGTTACTAACAACAACGATTTAATGATAATAATTAAATAACTGTTAAGTATAATTTTAATCTAACGATTAACTGCTTTAGAATACATAAAATTCTCTTCTCCTTAATTTCTCTATCAAAACCTTGTAACCTGTGCATACCAATTCACCAGAATTGACTAGGACAAATAATTTCTCAAGAAAAACGACTTTCATAACCCATTTATTTCAGTTTTTACAACTGGTATTATTTTTGACAAAAAAGAAGTGAATTTGTACGTGATCGATAGACCGTGATAGCCTTCTTCTTAACATGATGAGATTGGGGAGAGATGAGACGCATGCATTGCTCATATCAAAGAGACGACAGAGCATCATCATATTAATTAATTAATGGAACCGACCAGTGTCATAGTTTCGAATTCTGCGATTTCAGTCTTACGAACAGTAATGATTCCGCCCAGGCCCTCCGAAGTAGAAAACAGGTTCAAATGCAAGACTTTTTTGGTAGTTATAGGCGGCGTAGCAATCGGGCTCCTCGGCGTAACTGTGAACCCACTCCGGGTACTTCACCTGGAGGGAATAATCGACGATCCTAACCTTGTTAATATAAGACGCCAATCCCCAGAGACCAGATGGCCACTCCCCGCTCCCCATGGCTGTTGCAGTGTGCGGCCGGCTTCTCTTTACCTTCTGGCTATAAACATCTCCTCCCCATTGAACGATGATGGCACTTTGTCTCAAATAGTTGAGGATACTGCCGGGCCAATACCCTATTACTTCGTCGCCGACCTGGAGCCACCAATTGCCAGTATCTGGATCCTGAAAACAAAACAATATTCCATCGTCAATACAATAAGAAAAGAAAAATGTTATTATATATATATAAAACGACAAGAATCAGACATATATAATATTTTAAGATTATTTTGGGAATAAGATCAGAACAAGAATGAAAAGAATCATATATGCATAATGTTTGAAAAGTATTTTTTTTTGTCTACAAGAATTTTACTTTGTTTTTAAGTTTATAGATATTTTTATACTCCAAGTATTTTGCTTGGGTAATATATACTCAAAACCTAGCCTATGTAAAAGCATATAGTATGTATTATTTCTCAATTCAGTTTTGGAGTATCAATAAAAATTTCAGCTTTTTAGAGTTATTATCAGTTTAATTGCTTCTTTGAGACGACTAGGGTTTTTTTTTCTTATCTAATTGTTACTTTTTCTCTTCTTGAATTCTCTTTTCAGTATTCAATTCTTAATTTATGTTGTTATCATACGCTGTCAAAACAATTATAATTCCGTACGACATCAAGTATTTTTTTTTTTTTTTTTTCAAATGACGTGAAACCCTTGAGGCAGACTACTTGTGATCCATCCCTAATAAAATCTATATATACGAGCTTATCTGCAAGAACCGTATATCGGTCGAGTGAGGATCGGAATTGATTACTTGAACATCCAATTTCATGATATTAACCAAAAACAGTCGGCTATTCCGATTCGATGGATTGAGCTGGCGGAGTGGCGAATGCAAAAGCTTCGAATGCATGCACGTACAAGTAATTATTTATGTATAACTCTGCTGCAAATAATATCCATAGAGAGAGAGAGAGAGGAGAAATGATTGAGTTTTATTACTTACACGGTCCATGCGGACGCTGATCTGATATTGGGGTCCTCTTCTCTGTGACCAAGGTTCAACAACTGCACCCAATGCAAACCTTTTGCTAGTTTGTATAAACCCAGGGCAAAAATGGTTAATGCAACCTGTCCTTTGGTACCCATCCAACTAATCAAAAAAGAAAAAGAAACAAATAAAGTAATTAAGCTCATTAAAACATAAATAACAATAACATTTCCCTTTTTCCGCTTCGTAAATTTATGCTCCGTTTGTTTCGACGTAAAATGGTTTCCGTCGTAAAATGATTTCAGGGAAGTCATTTTTTTGAAAAATATTTTTCGCCGAAAGCATTTTTCGGTGTTTGGCGCGTACGGAAAATCACAAATATTTTTAATATTTTTATTCAATCATATTAACCTATAAAAATCAATTTTTATTCAAAACATATAAATATTAATGAAAAATAATATAAAAATTACTGAAGACGAGATTCCGTCATTGACCGATAGGATTTCAGCCACTTTTACCGAATTCTGCTATTCCGGCTATTATAGCCAGAATCCAAGATAAATGCCGGAATCCGAACAATTTCGTCGGAATCTAGGTTGGCCGGATTTCGGCATACTGATCGGAATTAGCCAGAACCGCTGGAATCCGACCGTTCTGGCCTAATCTTTCCAGCCAGCTGGCCGTTCTGGCCAGATTCCGGCCAGATGGCCGGAATATGATTGCCGGAATCTGGGCTAACCGGATTCCAGTGACATTGCCCGGATGCTGTCGAATTTCGGTACCGGCAAGATTTCGGTGATGGTCGACTGCTTGAAGTGAAGGTCGACTGTGTCGTTTAATAGGGGTCGAATGCGTCTGGCGTCTTCAGAAAATGATTTACGCTTTTAAAAAGCGTAAATCATTTTCCTAAATTTACTAAGCATTTTTGGTCAAACAAAAATCATTTTCCGGTTGACTATTATTTTCGCCCCTACCAAATACCGAAAAATGCTGAAATCATTTTACAAAAATCATTTTACGCCGAAACAAACAGAGCATTAGTATAGTAGCACATATATTTATATAGTACTTACAGTCCAACGTCCAAATAGCCGGGGTCTTGTATCACCAAATAACTTTGGGTTGACCTGCAAAAATAGAAAGTGAAAAAAAAATAAAATTATAATTAACTTGAGTTATTGCTGCGAAAA